>NC_087063.1:22764184-23025705 GCF_963678635.1 Symsagittifera roscoffensis
GGAGGACAAACTGTTCACAAATTGCACTAAATTTTGTGCCTGTTTGTTCCTCGATTCCAGAAACAAATTTTTAAATAAGTTAAAATATTGTCATAACGATCAAAAAAATTGAAAGAATAAAAAGAAAGTAAAGGTAGCGTCATTGCTGCGGAATCCGCTTTCAATTTACAAAATGCACAGTTTGGCCTCGTGATGATAGGTAGTAGTATTGTATCGTGTCCCGGATCCTAAGGGGGGGGGGGTCCTTCCTAAGGGGGGGGTCCTCACGTAAAGCAAAATCCTAGGAAAGGGGTCCTTAATTTTTTGGAGGACCCCTATCCTAGGATTTTGTAAATGATCGCAAGTTCCCACCCCTAAAGTAAAAGACCCCCTCCTTAGGATCTTGTTAAGCTGAGCTCAACAACCGGGACTCGATACAATAATTCCTTCTAATTCCTTTGAAAGCGGTCCCTTTTCCCGCGATAATTAAAATTAATCGTCCTAATTCCTGAACTTTTCTTTTTTCGTCCTAGTTTCATGTGGATATCATTTCCTGGCTTTCTTTCTTTTCGTCAAAGATTTGTCATGCTATTAAAGTTTGTTATTCAAAACAAGCCTAAGGATTTCACACATTTGTTTGAATTAACACTTGGTTTGCGTCTACTAGTTTATTTGCCTGAAGCTATTTATGTTAAAACAGTGATTGAGCTCAATACGAGTATTTTATTAGTTGTAAATTGGTAAAAACCAAAACATATACAAGTCGAAGTATAAAAAGGACGAACAGTAAAAATCTTCTGAAAATATATGTTTCAGACTTTAATGTTTATTGTTTTGGTTTTCTTTGCGCTGTTTTTTAGATGGTCGTTCTTCTGAAGCTTCAGATAAAATAAATGGGTTTTTTATAGGGGGACGTTCACGGACTCGGCTACTAGAAGCTTCTTCTTCTTCTTGCAGCTCTGCTTCTGAGTAGGGCCGCTGTAAAAATCCCCAATCCGGAAGTAAAAAATCGGGAGAACTGTTATCAGTTTCATTGTATGAGTTGGCCCACTCGGTGTCCATGTAAATGTCTTCTAGAAAAGCATTTTCTTCAGCGGCTTTATGGCCAAAGGGCACTGTCGAAATTCCGTCGAAAAGTAGAAAACGTTTTGAGTCGAATGGTGATAATGCAAGTTTGTTTTGTTTCACTGTCATATTGGTGTGACCTTTGGAAACTATATTATAGTTGTATACTCTCATTGTTTTTCCAGTGAATAATGTGTCGTCCCTGAAGGTTTGGTGGACCAATTCTCTCTGTGCATTCCGTTTAATTCCTTTGGCACTCAATTTTTGAGTGCCTTCTAAACAGAAGCAAAATTATTATTCTTTTCTACAACGTAGGGGATAGCTTCATTTCACTTCAGCCACTCAATTTATACCGAACAAAATTTGATTCATTTTACCAAAAAAGAGCAGAAGACTCCAAATTATGATTAAAAAAGTGGAAAAAAGAGGGAATATGTTGTCAGATAAATCAACGTTTAGGCAACATTGTATAATGTTGCCTAAATCAGCTAAATGCCCATAGTTTAATGCAACAAATTAAGGGGTGTAGGTAGGTTGGTGGTGGTATTTTTGTTCTGTAAAAGGTAGGAATGGGGGTGGAAGGGTGGCTTAAAATTTATTTACCATTAAGGACGACCGAATATAGTTTCGGTTTTAGGGCGATGAATTCTCTGATCGGCTTCCCACCAGTCTCGTCTTTGAACTTCAGCACAACTTTCTTGTTGGTATCCTCGAACAAGAAATGGTCCTTATCGTAATTTGAAAAGTCGAAATCAGCTTTTATTTTCTCCAAGTCTCGGTAAACGTCATCAGTTTTTATAGCGTAAATAAAACTATCCGTGTCCGAGTAAAGGAGTTCCAAGTTTAGATTTGGTTTCATTTTTTGATAATGAAACTGAAACATGAAACGCTTGGCGAGGTCTAGGATGGTCGCACCAACTATCATAGGTTTATCCCATAATATTTTTGTTACTGAAAAGCTAATTGTGGCTAATTGATCGTCAATGATTTGAAAGCTTTTCATTGTGCTCAGAGCTGTTTTTTGTAAAAGTTCTCTCTCATTCCTTACAATCTCCAGCTTCTTTCTTCCTAACTTAGACTCCATTGTCTTACCGAAAGCTGAATTAACAATTAGCTTGTAGAAGTTCTCCTGGAATTTATTTACCGCGGCTTTTCGTAGGCGGGTGTTGAGGTCGACAAAGGGTGCCATCCAGTGACTTTGGCGGAACTGAAGAACTTTTCCGAGGTGAGTCATTTTCATTCCCAGCTCATGGTACAATTTTAGGGTAAGGTAGTGCAAAACATAACCTTCTTTAGGATGCAAGGTCTGTAGAAGCTTTGGCACTTTTGGCAGTGTGGTGATTCCCAATTTTCCCAACATGTCGACTTGCTCGTTGCTCATTGCACCGATGTCCACTACTTCACGAGAGGGGGCAAGGGGGTAATCAGCAAAGAAGTCGTGAAGCTCTTCGGGTATGGTTAAATTGACTTCAACTATATAACCCCACTCTGAGGTTTCGCTGGTGAGCAGTATGTCTGCCAGACTTTTTTCAACTATTGAAAAATCGTTTAAGGGCAAAGGGCAGTGTTTCATTATCCCCCCGTACAAATTGTTTGCATCAATATTGAGGATGTAGCTTGATGGTTCTGAGGGCGAAAAATCGTCGAGGTATTTATTGTTTGCTTTGTAAAATCGGCGCGCGTAAACCGACGACATGCCTCCTCGTATCATTCGCTGCACAAGGTCTAGATGTTCACGGTCCGTTAAGAGTTTCAGTTCGGGCTTACAAACTTTTAGAAAGGCGTCCCCGGAAAGGTTACTTGCCGTGAAGTAACAGGCGCAATCCAGCCCGTATGTTTAATAGAAAACTTCACGAAAAGCTTCGAAAACGAAAGCAAGCAATAGCACATCTGTAGTCAAGTACAAGTCGTGGTAATCACCAAGTGAGCCACACTTCAGTTCGGTGAAAACTTTAAGGGCATGATTGTACTCGCTTCTTGAAACACTCACATCCCCTCCTGTTAGACTATTTTTCCACATTGCTCGTGGGGGAAGGCGAGTTTCTCGGAATTTTTCGAATGAGTTGAAGTATGAGTAGGGGTAATGCCCTTTCTGTTTCAACAGACTGACTTTTTCACGTGAGTGGCCGAGTTTTTCAAAATAGTTCTCCAGCAGAAAAAACTTTTCGTTGGGCAAATTATCGACAAGTTTTGCCAACGATGCTAGCATGAACCTATACGAATCGATGAATCTCAGATTTTCGTAGAGTTTTTTGATTTTTCCGTTTTTGTCCGTGTACGTTTTTATGTAGACTGAGATTGTCAAGGATATATATTTTTCTTCAGATGCGGGTATTACGGAAAAAGTGTTTTCCGAATCGCTTTTTGCCAGCGCTTTGATTATAAAGTGTAAATCATAATTTGACAAATTATGAGCTACCACTGGAATGTAATTTGTTGTTTTTCTATTAACGTTACACTCATTGTGTGCCCAACCCAGAAACTTGTTGGTGTAATGGCAATGATCAAGTACCACTTGATCATTGTCGGAAAAATCATTCTCGCATATCCAACAAATTGTAGCATCTTCCCGTTCCTGGTCTGTTATACCAGTGAAAGTGTAATATTTCCTTTTTTCTACGTAAATTTGTCTCGCTAACGATTCAAGGGAGCTAATTAGCTCTTCCATCACATTCGGTCCTCTTTTAAGCTCAAACTTTAACAGGTCTTTTTCCCAAATTCGATTACTGCTAACGCGTAGCCGCACGGTTGATGGATTTCAATTGTTTGCGTGCTAGACTTTCGCGGATCAGGTTGCGGTCCGTATACTGGTAAGAGCAGTGACTCCAAATCAAAGTAGATTACTCTGGGTACGTACCAACGAGCTGTTAAGTTTTTGAACTTGTGGTCATCTTTTCCCGGCTTGGGCATTGTTATGACGACATCTTCGTCTTGGTAGCACAGTTCTTGATGTCTTCTCAGAGTTTCGAATGAAGCGCATGTGTGGAAACATTTGCGACAAATCTCAGATTGAAATCGGTGCACTTTGTGCCGCACGTACTCGACCAGTTTCTGGAGATCACTTATCAACACATAGTGATATTTTGATCCATCTGTCAGCAGCAACAAGTCCACAATCAGGCTAGTAGTGAATCTGCTCGATACTCTTATGGGCAACAATTCGCCATCGTTGTACCTGAACAGAAAAATAATTTTTATTCCTAGGTTTGGAATGAAATAAAAAAGGGTGTTTGAATAGGTGAAGAACATTATTGAAGGAATTTTAAAATTTTTAGAAGGCAATTAGAATTTGCTTACCGGAAGACGTTGATTTGACATTTGTTCAACTTTTCAAATCTGTCCATATCCATCAGACCCATTGGCATTTCGTATTCCCCATTGATTTTCACAATTCCTTCTTTGTCGAGATTGTAGGTTGAGACTTTGTTTTTCTCCAGCCACCGTCTAGATGTGGGGTAGAGGGCCGGCTCATTCACATTGTGATATGCGGCAACAAAGCAGTAGAGAAAGCAACGGTCATCATCTTTAGTGTTGATATTTGTGAGCAGAGTAGATGCTGCGCTGAGTGCATCAGGTAGCTCGAGGTAGGATCCTGCTCTTATTGGTGAGAAGGCCGCAAAACTGATTTGCAATTTTTCAATTCTGTCAATAATCCATCCGCTACCATGAGAAGAGAACGAATTGACTTGGTTGACCATATGTTCAATCAGTTCCAAGAATTGAACCCCAGCTATTCCCTCGAAGTACACTGTCAATGTCTTAGTGTTCAGAAACAGCATGGTCCTTTCGAAGTTTCCACTGTCCCCGTCTTGCACAGTGGGAATTTTGATCATTCCCACTTCCACGTGGAATTGCACCTTGTTCGGACCCTCTTTGACCCTTTCCAGTATAAGAGCATCTATTTCCTCCTTGTTTTGCATCATGACTTGAAGCAAATCCATTTCTTTTTCACCAACTTTGAGATCGTATCGACGCAATTTGCCTCTGAACGCGCTTTCCGTTGGGGCAGCGGAAGACGTCGTCTCAATGCCGTCCCAAACTGGCAATGCGTGCTTCTTCAGCAAGTGTTGTCCATAGCTTTCCGCGGCGAGAAATATTGTATGGCAATAGATACAATGACTATTCGAAGTCATGTCATGTACCAGCTCGACGTGCTCTCGGGCTTCCGACAAACTCTCGAATGACTCGAGACACTCATCGCAAACAGTTTGAGGAGGAGGGGGAGGAAGGATCTTGTGAACTTTTTGCTCATGTCTTCTCAAGTTCCTTTTAGAGCTCAGTATTTTTCCGCACTGCTGGCAAGGAACAGGTGTCGCGATAGAAGTAGAGTTCGGCATTGTTTGTTGAAGTTACTGAAGTAATTCAGGAAAATTTCAAGAAGTAGAACTGGTTATGAAAAAGCAAAAGCGAGAAGTGACTAGCACCAAAAAACTTTGCGGGTAAGGGCAAGTAGAAGCCATTAACGAGAGTTATACTTCGCCGTCTTGACAATAAGTACTTTCCTTTCCAAAAACAGGGTTTATTCTAGCTTTAAGCTCTATATGTCTCATCACTCTGCTCAAGTGCAGGGGTTTTGTATACTAAAAACTGATTCATTTACAGCCTCAAACTTTTGCTGTTAATTTTAAGGGTTAGCGATAAAGTTTTGGCTTTTTTTAAGGGACTGGTTTAGACTTTCAATTAACATTTCAGCACTAAATTACAAAATTTAAAGCTTAGAATGATTCAGATAGAGCCTAAAACTTTTTCTGACTAATTTTAACCGTGAAACAGTAATTTCCTAATGATTTCAAGCCCACTTCTTGGTTTGCGTAAATAGGTATAATAAAAAGTAGAAACATGAAATAAAAGTATTCAGAAAGTAAAGCCCTCAACTAACTAATTAAGTTGAAATAAACTAGTAAACTTAAAAAATGAAAATTTTGCAAATTTGACACCTTGATAGTTACCGATGCATGATAAGCATAGATTGTCATTTGAATGGGTAAAAGATATCGGAATCAAAGTTTCCTTCATGTCATTCAGTGTCCCGTGAAACATTTCATATCATGTCCTTCGAAATATTAAGGCATGGCCGTTTGGTTTAAGGGGCAATAGCTAATCCGGCGTTGCTCGTCGCTACGCTCCTCGGGAACGCCTCCCGTTCTGTAATTTCAAGTGAAATTTTTTTTTTTTCAAAATAAAGGAAAACCTCAAACTTTTTATGTTGTGAAAAAAGGAAAAGTAATGTTTAAAAAAGTTTCTTTTAAATCTATCAACAAAAAAACCAGTATGTTTTGTGGGACCTCGAGCACAGTTCTACTGGTCAAGTTCGAAATTTAAAAAACATAATTTTTTAACTTCTTTTTTCCTTCATTTTTAGCTTGAATTATTCGTTCTCGTTTTAAATTCAAGTGAATGTGGTTTGAAATTACTAGAAGCTATCTGATACGTAATTAGGACAAGCGTAGAAATTTAAAAAAACAATTATAGCCCAATCAATGAGAGTAGACGCTTAAAAAGTTGTGATTTTTTGAGAAAATCTGATTTTTGTGAAAATATTGAAAAAAAAAAATTGGGAAAAACTTTTTTTCTCTCCAAATCCATTGAAACTACCCTCAATCAATTTGCCATGAATTTCTGAGCAGGGTTAAGGGTCATGCTCATTTTTCGAAAAAAAAAACATAATTTTTTTTTTCACATTTTTACCAAAAAATTGTCCGTTTTACACCCAAAACATGTATATGAATGTAATATAATGCAGATTTATGGCTTAAAACACTCTCTGTTACTTTGCGTAAGACCTGGCTAACCCCACCGGGCACAAAGTATGATGAGAGAGAGGACAGAGAGTGTTTGATAAAAAAGCCAAATAAATATGGTTGGACTACCAACAAGAAAATGTTGGACCCTTCCATATTTATCTTTCTTTTGAAAAGAAAGCAATATCCCGAAAAGGATATTCCAAATGGGGTTCACTACTGAGCAAGTGTATTTATCTCTCTCTCTCTCTCTCTCTCTCTCTCTCATTCTTTCTCAAACAACAATTTTAGCGTAAAATTATTCTCGATTTGTGATTTTTTTCTAGTTTTTCTCTAACATTTTGCTGAAAACTTTACGGGGCAAACTTTAATTGATCTATTAAGCAAAATAAAAACTGAGACAAAAAATATACACACAGTAATGTTAAAACAGCTTAGAAGTCAAATCAAACAAAAATGAAAATATAAAACCTTGGAATAATATTTGAAACAAAGGAAAGTTTTTTGTTTAAGTTATTAGAAACCTCGAAACTGTAGTTTTCTCTTTTTTGGCGCATAGCAAGCTGCATTTGGAGGAGTGCCTTGAATGAGATCTGGGGTGACTAGATCAATTGTCTCCGCACTAGATGAAACCCGAGCATCCGAATAGGAAGTTGATTGTTCTGGAGTTGAAACTGCTCCCCTAACAAACGACTCGGGAGACATTGCTGTCGGAATATCCCAGTACGCTTCGCGCTCTGCGTAATCACGAATACATCCCTCCTGATTTTCATACAACGGCATTGACTCGCAGTCATACGCGAAGAGAATTTTTCTTGGAGACTGCTCGAGCGAGGTTGTGTCGTTTATCTCCGTCTTTTCTAATGCCGGATAGCTCTCGTGAATAGTGCAACTCTCGTACATTCGTTTTCGATTCTGTCTAAGTAGATCGATGTGATCAAGGAGGTAGTTCGGTAGCATGATATGACTTTTTGTAGTCCATTCCTCGTTTTGATTCTCGTCGTTTTTTCGGGGAGCCAAGTCATTGAACGGACTTGCTGTAGACGGAGAGACTCTCTCTTTCTGTTGATGGATGACTGCAATCGACTCTCTCGTGTATGTTTGGTAAATAATTGTTCTTTCTCGATCAGACACTGAGATTATTTGTAAAGGACTAGTCATGACTTGAAGAGGTTTAAAGTTTTGTTAAAATGAAATGACTGAACTACCGAAATGAAATTGAGAGAATGAAAAGTATGAAAAGTTTATTAATGAGAATGAGATCAGGAAAGGGGTGGCATAGTTCAATTAGGTCAAAGCTAATAACTTTTTAGGCGAGGCTATCAAATTTTATTCATTCTTTTAAGCATGACGCCTGAGGTCATGTTAGGAATGAATGTGAAAACCCGATTTTTTAGATTTATGTGATAGCTTTATTATAGTGGCTACGGGCGAAAGCACACAAAATCAAGTTTTCATGATAGTTTGCCAGACAATCATTGTTATGCTGTTAGAAATTCATTACCATGATTCATAACAGTCATTAAAATAACCGTCACAATAAATAACACTAGAAGATTTTTAGACAATAGCCGGGGGAAAAAGTAACTAAATACCCATATGAAAAGAGGTTTATCGTTAAAGAAATTATATCCTTGGTGATTAAGTCTTATCAATATGGCTTAGGGCGCTCGTAAACGTTATCACTTAAATTTTACTTTGTGAGCGCATGATCTGTCTCGTATACTGTGATCAGTCATTTTTCAACGTTCCACACTAAAAACCAGTTGGTTGTTATTCATTTATAATGTACGCTTCTCTTGACACGGATGTAGACTATTTCGATGATTTTAGGGATATATCTTCGAATGATAAACGTTTAGTTAGAGTCGGTGCAAAAACAGTCGCACAGACCGGTACTTACATAACTATCAAATTGTACAAAAAAGACGAAGAGGGAACTTTCAAGTATCGACAAGGAATAACTTTGTCAACTGGTGAATTCGAGTCCTTGGCGGACAATTATACAAAAATCAAAAGGTTGACGAAAGCAAAAAACTGCGACGTGACTGAAAAACTTAGAAAAAAGCGAAACAAATCTAAAAAATCTTCATGCTCTGAAAAGGAATGCGAAAGTGAAAACGATGATAACTGTCGGGTTGTGTAACATTATCAACTCGTTATTCGATTGAAACTTCAAAGCAATGGTTGAAGCAATGTATGAGCAATCCCCTGATTATTTCAAACAGTTCCGTAAAAATTACAATTTTTTCATCCTGAATCATGAACCCAACTTTTCAGGCTTCGCTTCAAAAGCAAATTTTGCAGTATCCTCCCATTCGAATAAATTAGATTTTTGCAACCATTCGATTGACAACGAAAAACATTATCATGTACTGGTCGAATTTACGAAAGAGTCTACCGATTTACTTAACAAGATGACTTCAAAAGCCTTCGTTGTTCCTTGTCTTCTCTCTACATTCAAATATTTAATTTTGGGTTGCTCCAACTATGAATTGTCTGGCCCTCTGATGGAAAAACTGAAAATAGCTGTGAATTATAACTCCATCAACAACTTAGATGTTAGTGGGGTTCCACTTCGCAGACGATTGCCTCAAGTTTGCTTCGGCTCGCAGACTAAATCTGTTCAAACTCAAACTGACCTGATTACTAACGTAACAATTGAACGCTTTATTAATATTTTGAATGGTGAAAACGCTGCTGAGTTTTCTAAAATAATTGACATAATTTTAAGTGGGTATGGTTGTATGGAAATTGATTCAAACACTTTGTTTGTGAAATTTATCATGGAGAAGAAATTCAAGTTTTAAATATTGGTTTTCTTTCGCTCTTGTATATCAAAAAAAAATTTTACTACACAAGCCGGAGGCGTTCCCGAGGAGCGTAGCGACGAGCAACGCCGGGTTAGCTATTGCCCCTTAAACCAAACGGCCATGCCTTAACATTTCAAAGGACTTGATATGAAACTTTTCGCGTTTCACATAAACTTGCAGAAAAAAATTTTTGTTGTCAATAAGAATGAATTGAAAAAAAACGAATTTATAAATTTTACAAAAACATCAATAAATTAATTTAGAATAACATATGTTTGGCAAATCTTATCAAATCATGATCATTAAGTTTGAAACCTATTGGAAATTTGTTTGTAATTAAAACATGAGCAACATAAATACAATAAAGTCCGCATAACACTGAATCAGCTGATTGTATTGGTTTTTTCAACAGTAGTTGATTTCCCTCGTGAATTGTACGTCGCATATTCTTGTACACGAGGGGATAATCACATAATCGTTTACCTAGAGGATCTGCGAAGAATATCTGTCCTCCAGCTTGAGCAAAAAGCAACCAGTGGGTTCCAGGTTGATCCGATGGTGAGGCATTCATAATCATGAACGTATTATCGTTTTTCAGTACTGAAGAGCATGGCAAATCTGCCGGAAAAACACCTCTAAAGCGATGCTTCAAATGTTTACAACGGTTAATAATTTCTACTAGTTGAAGATTATCCATGTCTATCTTAGGTCATAAGAGTGTTTTTGGTAATTTTTCTATCTGAACGCACATAAACTGTTGATGCACGCTCTCCCATAAACAATAACTCGACGTTATTACCGAGACCTGCGTCAAACTTGAGTTCGACCGAAATAGTGCAATTGGTCAATTCAGGATGAATAAAATCGTGTGAAGCCTCCTGAGTAGACGTGAGATCAAAAGCCATAATATAATGATTATCATAATTAGCGAGACTGATTCCATGACTAGTGTTTAAAACAAAATCAAGAGCCTCAAGCGTATTGTAATAAATTCTTTTATTGTCTGATGTTGAGATAGGAGTTCCGGCAATGGGTAGACCGTTTCTGTACACAATGATCTCATTCAACCCAAATTTCTGGTAATGAAAAGGGTTTGTTCTATTAGTACCCAAATATGCTTCGTTTATGCTCATTGCTACTATCATTCTTCGAACAGGTTCTTTTGCAAAAACATCCTCTTGTCGCCAGCTTTGTACTCCTGCAGTTGCGAGAAAGGTTTTTGGTACTACTTCGATGTAATTGTAAATTGCCGGGTTCTTCAACAAAGTTTTTTCTATTGATGAGAGAACATAGTCAGTCACAGTCATCTTTCTGACATAGAGGTTAGCTTCGATTATTTGGACCTTGTAGTGTTTAGCTGCATCTTCAGATATGACAACAAAATCATTAGGAGAACGTCTAAGAGACAATCTTATTGTCACACCGCTAAGTAGATGCTTGTCACACGACAAAAAGTCGCAAGCAATTTTACCAAATAGCTTCAGCTCGCTCGAGGCCGCAACGAGACCTTTACGCTCCGTAACATCATCAGCTCTCCTTCCAGCACCGTCAATGGCTGATGGATTTTCTTCATAGTAATAACCTTGACAAGCCAACCATGTTTTCTTGGCATCATTACCGTATGAAAACTCGGTCTCAATAAAGCTTTTATGGGCAAAATTAGCATTAGTAGTTGATATTTTTTCACCATTCAGAGACAGTGTACACTCAGAAAATAATGAAGATAAAGGATTGTTAACAAAATACGGCGTATCTCTGTTTGCCGCCTCTGTAGCATGCGTTCGAAGCACGTTTCCATTGCTTCGAACAATTCGTGCAACTATTTCCAAACGAGTACGTTGAAGATCGATGAAATTATTTCTGTCGCCGAGTACTTCAAACTCGAGCATAGGACCATCAGGAGAGTAGGAAGGTCCGATTTTTTGGGTAAATGCATTTTCAAAAGTGACAAGTAAAGGCGGTTTCTCAAATAAGTCCAAGGAGCTGTGAGTTGCTTCACTCGGGATTAAATTAGAAATCATTTTTAACCCTTGTAAAGAAATCGGAGCGACTTCTCTGTGCAGTTCGTTTTCTGGGAATGACGCGTCTCGTTTTTCGTTTAAACGCCGTCGTTCTTTTCGGATGACTTTTCCGAGATCTACTTCTTCCTCCTACTTGCTTTTTGATTGTTTTTCTAACGGTGCTTTTGAGTGCCTGCTTAGGACTTTTTCTTTTTGTTGCAACTTCTATCAGTTCTGGAGCTGCCTGAAGAAGTAGTTCTTTTCCGATTTTTTTAGCCGCGGGTATCACAAATTTTCGAGCCAGTGGAAGTGCGACTCTTCCTATTCCCAAGGCTAATGCACCGAAGCCACTGCCTCGTTGTCTATAATGCCCCGAGAAATGTGGTAGGTTTGCTTGGTTGTGGTAATATGAATCCATTTTGATCAATTGCTAAACTTTTGAAATTTCAAAGTCAGAACAACTTTTCCCCCTCCAGCGAAAGGAACAAGTCCTCCAGTTTCTGTGCGCAAGTTCACAGAAATATTGGAAATATTATTGACCAAAAGTTTTTTAAAATCCAAATTACTAAACACTTTACGATGATTCGGTTCAATTGTACATGCGTAACCGTTTTTCACTCGACGATTTTTATCAATGACTCGTAAAAGGGGTGCTTTTGTGTCTCCGACTATTTGATAATGAATTATGTCCAGATAAATAAACATAAGCTGAGTACCAGCGCATACATCAACGGGATAGTCAGCAATAAGATCTTGGGTAGAGAATGTGCTATGTTTCGTGCTTCCTTGTTTGTAACCTATATGATAACCAGTTCCATCTCTGACGCCTTTGAATCCAAGTAGGCTAGGAATTTGCGGGCTTGAAAAAGTTATACCTTCCCAATAATGCAGCCATAAGGAAAGATGTTTGGTTATTGGATCTATTACGTAATCCAATTTCTCTAATTCTGTCTTTCGACGAATCTCGTCCAGTATTTGATCAATGCTCGTATATTCTCCTTTTGTTATTTTTGCTGTTTCTCCAAGGTAAGGTCTGGAGATCTTGTCTTTCTCAACTTTCATGCTTGCTATAACCCGATCTTTTTTGTAGTACACAATGTTGTTGTCAGTTACGTTGTTTATCTGAGTAGGGAAGGTAATTTCTGTAACTGCTACTCTCCATTCACCTTGCAAATTTATTTCTTCACTCAGGAGATTTTTGAAGTTGGCCAGAGTGTTATCTTTAAAAACGTTCATTGATGCAGATGAAACTAGGGTAATTGTGAAGGAAGGGGGAACATTATGGGTGAAAAGGCTGTTGGAAGTGCCCTCAGTCATGATTGTCCTTCTCCAGAACGCGAATTAGTTCAGACTCGTAAAATTTTCCCTCAATCGGTTCTCTGTTAGAATCAATCAAATTGTATGTTGGGGGATTTCGTGTTGGTATGTCAAAAACTTCAAACACTTCATCGGTGAACGATTGTTTGTAACCCTTGCGAAAACGTATGTCTACTTTGGCAAGTCTAACATAATCACCAACATAAAGCTTTGGACGTCGAACTAACTTCAAAGACTGTTCTGCTCTTAATGAAATCAGGCGAGGAACATCTTTTTTAGTTACTTTATTTGGTGCAAGATTTGTGACACGATTTGTTCTCGAATTAATTGCATTGACAAAATCTTGCAATTTGTCAATGTATGAGTAAGTCCATTTATCCTCCAAGTACTTATAAATAAGATTTTTCAAGGAACGGATATTTCTCTCAGCGAATGCGGACTTTTTCTCGCTCTCTGTGCTATATGTGTTTATGCCTTTCTTTTTACATAATGCTTCGAAGGACCCTTTAAACTCTGTGCCCTTGTCCACCCATACTTTTTCCGGTTGTTTTGTCGTTATCATTAGTTTGAACGCTTCTGCTGTTGTAGTAGCATACTTTGATTTCAAGGGTTGCACTCTGAGATAGCGGGACATGCAGTCAACTGCAACAAGCAGATACTTAACATCATGGTTGTACTGGGCAAGTTTATCAACAAAGGCCAGATCTAATGACCAGATTTCGTCGATATCGTAAACTATGACCTTGAGTCGCGGCGTTTTTCGGATCACAGTTCAATATTTCGTGTAAGCAGGTTCAGTATGAAGGAATTGTTTAACTTTCTTTCGCGACAAATTGCTTGCTTTTATCAAGTTGTTCACACTACCAAATAACGCGGGACCTTTGTCACTGTATTTAGTTTTCAACAATTTTTCTTCAATCTTGGTAATTTTCCCATTGTTTTGTTTGCGCCTTCGTCTTTTCTGACGTTGGAGAATCTGAATCGTTATGGGGCGTTCCGTATGAGTCAGAGCCTTTTTCTGACTCTTTTTCACGTTTTTGGTTTCGGGTTTTTCTATTACCGCTGAGACTTTTTCGTTTGTGCTTTTTACTTCTCTTAAGGTTTGCACTACTTTTTTCCTGCCAAGTGGGCGATGTTGAGCGGGTTCTTGAGGGTCCGGGTTCTCGTTTTTCTTGAGCGTTAAAAGACGCTGACTGAACCGCGTGTTTGGCATTTCGATTTATTACCAGGTTTTCATTCAAGTTGAGAGCAGTTAAAATGTTAATGAACGCCGGATTGTGTAATTTTTTCGTTGGTTGTTGTATGTCGTATAAAAATATTGTAGCTTTAAGTCCTGTTGGTACTTTATCTACATATATCACCTCATTGTCACGGTTTATGGTTACTCTTTCTGAATTTTCTATGATTTCAAGTACGGTTTTTGCTCTAACAAATTTTTTGTCTTCTAAAACTTGTAACTGTGCTAAAATGCTTTCGGTCTGTCTATTGTGTTTCTCTTCTAGTATTTCGTCTTTAACACGTTCGACCGGTACTTCTTCATCGTCCGTTAACAGTTTAAGCTGTTCTTGTTGGGGCTCAACATTATCCGTAAATGTTTCCTTCGTTGCAGTAGTCTTACTAGTTTGTGGAGGTAATTGGGGTCTAAGCCGGTTAAGATAGGACAGTTGAGCATTTTTATGTTTAATATTATTATCATGAAGAACGCGTGCAGCATGTGGCTGCTCTTTAACATATAAGTGTTTCGGAATTAGAATGAATTCTTCAGCAGTCATCATTAAGTTGTGAGGTACTTGTAACAAAAATAAAGTATTTGTCGAACTAAATGGAAGCCTTCTTTACTTAAAATAATCGCACGTTTTTTGACAGCACTGGTTTTTGGAGTTATTAAGTATTTGTATGCTGTCTCGAATCGTTCGATGTTTGCGATTTTAACGGGTACGTTTCCATTGACTACATTGAGCAAACATTCACAAATAAGTGTTATGATCTCACGATTTGAAGTTTTTCTAATTAATCTTCTTAGCTGGTCAGGTTTCAGTTGTACCATATGCCGCAGAATAGATAAGTTTCTTTTTCATTTGTGATTGGAGTAGTTTCTGCTTCAGATAAGGGTAAATAAAAAACTGTTGGCCCAGGTGGTGTGATATTTTAACAATATCTCAAACAATCTGATGTACGGGGGTCCAAGTCGATTAGAAGATGTCCAAAAGAGTCTCTGGTAGCTAATTCGTAACAGTTTCTCAAAAATTTTGATACATTCAATTGTCTTCCTAGTAGATCTAGTTGCTGAACGTCGCGAGGCGATTTGAACAGAATGATGTGTGAAGTGTTCAAATCAATCGTACGCGACCATCGACTTTGTTGAAACAAGTTATGCTTAACATATATTACATCTATCCCTCTATGTCTACCCGCTGTCGCTAACCTAACAAACTCCTTATCATTATAGATGTCTTCACATGAATCATCGAAAACTAGAAGAACATTTTCTAATTTTCTCACAGATTCGAATCCGTCGAATTTCATGAACTCCACATTCACTTCGCGAGAAGACACTTTTTCTGAGAATGCAGGTTGCATCTCTTTGTAAAGATATAGAACGGTTCCAAATTTAGGGTAAAAAGTATTTCCCATCAGAAGTTTCAAAATTAACTCAGTTTTCCCGGATCCTGAAGGTCCCACTATCGCCATAAAAATTCTTGTCGAAGTATCAATCACTTTATTCATATTCTTGGGTTTGGTAGTACGTAACCAACCAAGCCTGATAAAATCGAGAACCAAACTGACGTTTCTTCGCAACTTAATTTAGTGAAAGAAAGTTTGAGAATGCAGAAAGTTAGTAAAATTAGAATTACTACCATTTGCGCAACAAAAACTACTTCAGACCTTGGCAAAGTTACATTGTTACAAAACTTCCATGATTTTTTTTCACTGTTTGTCTCGTTATAAACAAACTCTGTTACTAATGTTGCGTCAAGTTCATCTACTGCTGTTGTTGCTTCTGACATTTGAGAAACTATTTATTCTACAGACTGTGTTAGACTTTTTCTCTCTGTGAATGAAGCTTGTAAAAAATTAAATTACTTTTGAGAACAGTAGAAAATTTCATAACGTGTGAAATCTGTATCATTTATGTCATGCATTTCTAAAACAAAGTTTGCTGGGATATTTGCAGTTTTTTTGTAGTACATTATTTTCTTCACAGCATCCTCTTTCACAATCGTCTTAATCTCATTCACTGCTGTTTAGATCCATCTGAACTCCTGGCTGACGTTTGGGTACTAAGACTAGTTCGGGAAGATTTACTCCTCGCTTGCTGGCTAACATTTCTGATAAACTTGAATCTCTGGAAGTATACAAATTGATCAATAACTGGAAAAAACCTCTTCAACGTAGACAACTCTTCTTCGGAAATTATTATTTGCTCCTTCCTCTGAACAATTTGGCCACTGCAATCAATACGCTCTATTCTCGTTAATGAAATTTTAATATCACCCTCTGGAGTCATCCACGCACAAAGCATTGAATTTGGTGATAGGTATGTCTCCACTTTCGCTGATCTCTCGCTGTTGTTCATTTTTCAACCAATCATAAAAAACCTTGGTTTTCTTCAGGGCACAATGATTCCTGGAGTTGTAATGTGGAATATGTTTATTGCAACTTGGATAATTTTTAAAATATAAGTTTTCAACCCGAGGACAGCCCAAATCATCTAGGTTTTCAATCTTTCGGTCCAAGTACTTGGCCAAAAATTCTGTCTTTTCTTTTCCTTTAGCGTAAAAAACGGCACCGGGATTTCTCAGCACAAAACTCTGAAGTATTTGATTCAAGTTTAGGTAAAGATAATCACCGTTTTCCCAATGGAGACCGTGTAAATAATTTGTTAACCAGTTGTAAGCTTTTTGTTCAAGCTTTGGTAGTATATTGAAATTCACTGGAGGTAGGAAAATGAGTCGATCGCTGTAGTCTGAAGTTGTTATTGCTAATTCTTTAACCACAAAGGCGTTTTTCTTGTAACGAAAGCCTTCCACGTCAAGCACAACTGATCTCTCGCCTAGCATTCTAGTAAATGATAAACTTCTGGTTTTTTCAACTTAATGAAAAGGCAGAACGCTATTCCACTCAAATGTCCCAATAAGCTGTTGTTACAGTTCCAGGGCAACATGTAACAGTACGTGGGACCCTGTTGATAAAATTCGTGTATAAATCCGGCCGCATCATGCAAAATAGCGTGCAATCGTAAAATTTTGGAATTTTTCAAGTATTTGTCCAAGGAAGAGTTATCAATACCAATCAAGCCACCATAAGGTCTCAACTTAATTAAAATGTCGTAGTTAAGGTTATCAGAACTAACAAAAAACAGAGAACATGCAGCTAGAAAATAGTTGCGTCGGTTAGAATTATCAGGATAAGTTTGTTTCAAAGATGTATAAATTTCGTGAATTATTTTCAAATCAATAGGAGTTACTCTGCTTTTTTGCAATTTCATTATTTATTTTTTCCAACACCTCTCCAACCTGCTGAATTTCAAGCCAGTGGAAATAAAAGTGACCTTGCAAATACCATTTAGTCTCATTAAGATAACGGTGGTAAATAATTAAATAAACCACCGGAAGTTTTTTGTATTTTGATAGCTTGTTGAAACATAGACGGATTTTTCTCTCCAAGTCTTTATCAACCCTTTTTGAGGTAAAATCAAACGAATAGTCGAATAAGTTTTCATAATCAGCAAAATTCAAATCGCTCACAGTACCATACTGTTGTTTTGTAGAAATGCACCAAGAGATTTGTTGAAGCTCACTCAAATAAAATTGTTCTTTGAAAATTAACTCGTATTCTTTCTTTGAAATTTCCTTTGCCCTTTCGAGGAAGACGACGTAGCGTTCATTACTAAATTTGAAAAATGAGTTTTTTTCTGCGGTTGAAAACACTCTTAATTGTAAATGCTCATTATCAATATCTTCAGTACACCAAGTTCCCTCTAATTTCATTTTTCTTATTTCAAAATTTGTCAAATTTATCATTTGGTATATTTTGCCCAGAAACGGCCGCCGCCTTTTGAGAGTAATTTCAATTTACTGCCTTTTCACCATAAAATTTAGGTCAAGTTAAGGAATTAGTTTACTGCTGCCAACAGTTAAGCTACGCTGCCAAAATGGCCGGCGAATTTTTATTATATACCATAAAAGTCAATTCCCCGTTCACTAACAAATTTCAACTAGGTCGAAAGTTCATTTACCCTAAACAAACATAACAATTAATATGATTCATATAATTAATCAGGACCAATAATTAGGACCCCAAAATTTGGAATTAGAAAGATTTTTGTATCGTGTCCCTTGTTGTTAAGCTAAACTTAGCAAGATCCTAAGTAGGGGGTCTTCTGCTTTTTGGGTGGAAAATCTCTTTCGTTTACAAAATCCTAGGATGAGGGTCCTCCAAAAAATTAAGGACCCCTTTCCTAGGATTTTGCTTTACGTGAGGACCCCCCCCCCCCCTTAGGAAGGACCCCCCCTTAGGATCCGGGACACGATACAATACTACTTAGGTCTTTTCTTAAGTCAAGCTGCTTAGGTCTTTTCTCAAGAAAAGACTGGCGGCGCGACTTAAGAAAAAAACTATTGATTTTTTGCTCAGTCGCGCATGTCGCGGCGGTTTATTCTCAGCCGCGCCGGTCCGGAGTTGAACAAATTTTAGTCGCGCCGATCGCGTAATTAGCTTAGGTTGCGACGATCCCGACGGTTTTTTGGGTCGCGCCGGTTGTGGTGTTTTTTTTTTCAGCCGCGCCGGTCTTCAATTGCCAAGTTTCGGTCGCGCGAGTCAAGAATTGTCAATATAAAAGCGCGCCTGTCTCGAATTGCCAAATTTGCGTCGCGACGGTCTTTTCTTAAGTCTCGGACCTCAACCCGGGCGCAATCAAAAATTCTCTATAAAATCTTGTAATTTCATTTTTTGTAAGATCGTTTAATTTTTTGAGTCAAAACGAAACGTTGAAAACACATTTCTGTCTGATACATGAATTGAAACAAAAAAAATGAAATTTGACAAACAGTGAGCCCTTTACTTTAAAGGAACAAATTTGTACATTGTGATGCAGCAAAAACGAGTAAACACTAAAAATTTTGATTTCAGTTTTTCAGAAGTGTAACTTCACGTCATGTTTTCTCACGCGGTTGAGAAAAAATTGCAAAAACTGCCATAAATTTTTTAATAAGAGCTTTACAAAATGAGGTTAATTTAATTATTTTTTAAAGTCATCAAAATTTTTGTGATTTTCTAAGGTGATAATAAGAAATATCACTATCTAGGGTTAAAACTTACAAAGTTGTAACCAATTTATTTTGTCTTTTCAAAATCTTTTGCTCATATTTTGTTTTTAATTTCTTTGGTTGCGTTATTTTTTTTCTCGATGTTTTTTATCAGATTAATAAATTTACTGACATTCAGATAGTCAACTGACAAAGGATTCAAATATAAAAAAAATCTTTATGAAAATTGGGATAAATGAAAATTGGGCTATTTCATGAATTGTGTCTAGTTTCTTCATAGTCCATTAAATTTGAAAGTTTTATCTAATTTTACATTTGAAGAAAAAGTGTCTTACGTTCTTTTTTCTGGCGGATATCAAAGTTATAAGACTTAGAAGACTTTATAAAATTTATAACAGTTATAATGAATTTTTTTTCTGCCAAATAAAAGAGACAGCATGAATTTAAAGGCAGCAAATCAGCCGAGTAGAACAAATCTATGTAATTTTAAAAATTTCATACCTTTCAGAAAATTTACTTAGTTGTGACCAATTAATTTAAACACGAAGTTTATGTGAGTAATGAACTTAATTTTATTGTTCAGACTATTGAAAATGGGGAGAATCTTTGGATTCGGGTGTTTTTTTTAATCTCTTTTCTTAAAGCATTTTCAGTTTTGATTGGAACGAAATTGAAAAAATCGGATAGACTTTTCCCATTATTGAGAAAAATTAAAATGAAATTTTTGATTTTTGGTCTAATTTGGAATGAAAAAAGGAGGGCAAGCAGGCCTAAGATAGCTCATTTATGCCTGATTCAGGCCAAAAAAAACTTAGAATTAGTCGAGCAAAGTTTTTTTGGACTTATGGTTTTTTTGGGCGCTAAAAGTTTAAATTTTTCCAAAAAATGTGTGCAAAAAATTTGAAAACATTTTTGAAACTTTTTTGAATCTTATAGTATGTTTTAGTCATTTTCCTGAAAACATGTTGCCCATTTGCCTATTTTACTATGACCTTTTATCACACCACGCAGAAGAAATAATAAGTTAAAAACCTTCTTTTTGCATTTTTGAGACTATTGTAGGAAGATTCTGTGCAAATTGCACAGTAACCGGCTATCCTTGTTTTTTCTTGTTTTGGTTGATTTTCTGGACTCGAAAATGTTGCCTCAACATTGTGAAGAGTGAGCAAGAACCGATTGTGAATATACCCGCACTCAGTAAAAAGATAAAATAATCGGTTATTTTACAATTATAATTGTATTTTAAGCAAAATAATAACCAATTATAAGCGCCAATTTTAGATGTTTAAGCCATTTATGATCTATTATAATACAACAAATTTCGCGACGTTTTATTAAATTATAATCAATTATAATTGATTTTAAATTTTCCGAAAGACTCTTATAATCTATTATAACAAATTATAATCTCTTTTTCTATCAAAATTTTATCTCACAAAAAAGTCAATTATAATGGATTCTTTGCAGCTATTCTGCTTAAAATCACAAAAATAATCAAATTGATTTTAAGTTTAAACAATAACTTCAAAATTACAGTTTCTTTTAGTTCGTTAACCAGCTGAAAAGCTCACAAAACAAAACAAAAATGAAACAAAATGAAGCGTTGACGTTTGTTGAATTACCAACTGAAAAGCACCCGAAACAAAGCAAAAAATAAAAGGAAATGAAGCGATGACGTTTGTTGAATAATAATGCATTACAAACCATTATAATGGATTATATTTCAATAAATTTTGAGAAAAAAGTATCGCAGAATAATCTATTATAATCGATTTCAATCGATTATAACGAATTTTATTGTTTCGAAAAATAGTAACATAAAAATACATTTTTAATCTATAATAATCAATTCTTTTTGAAACTTATGGAGACTGACAATAAAAATCCGTTATAGCCTATTGTTTTCTCTTTTTACTGAGTGCGGGTAATTTCAGTTTTATCTTAAAATAATTACTTCACATTTATGTCTTTATTAGTAACATGCAGAGTGATAATTTCAATTTTAAGCACTTTACAAATCGGTGGCGCGCCACGGCGTGCCTCTTTCTCAATTCTGGTAGCTAAAATATCGAAAAGGGTCCCCTTCGGTACTTTTTAAGACATCCCTGTCTGTTTGACCAACTTGGGCTGTTTTTATTCCAAGCGTTTGCCTTATTGGTCTAAAAACGGTCAACAAAAATTAAAAAAAACTGCACAATCCTTGAAAAACTTCTTCGGCGCACGCCACTGACCCAAAAGTAAAACTGTTGCCACAAAGCACACAAAGCAAAAACACGCTAACTTTTATTTTAAAAAAAGTCAAGACACCAAATAAATTAAGTAGTTTAATTAAACTATCGTTTTTTTCAGACGGGTAATTTTTGAACGCTTACCTTAATCGTGCTTTCTTGCTTTCTTAAGATAAACTCCCAGAAGAATGAAAAAAAAATTCTGAATAAAATTTTTCTCCTAGTGATTACATTTGATCTTGGATTTTCGCAATGGCTTTTTACTGAAATAAGAGCGAGATAGTTCGAAAGTTACATCTATGTTGTTATCAATTTTGAAATTTAGATGACTATAATCAATCACAACGAGAAATTTTGTTTAGAAAGTTTGATATGCTTTGAAAGCTAAAGCAAAAACTAAGAGAACAATTCATCTATGTTTTTGGACCGTTTGTTTTTCCGTCCTTTGATGAAAAAAATGAATGTTTGTTTCATCATCTAAGAGACTAAGAGAACAATTCTAAGAGACTAAGAGAACAATGCAAAAACTAAGAGAACAATTGATCTATGTTTTTAGACCGTTTGTTTTTCCGTCTTTTGATGAAAAAATGAATATTTTTGCTTGGGATATACTTTTTTCGGACACATGCCGTTTTTAGAGTTATATGGGTTTAAGAATTGCCAATATCCCCAACTTAAGATATTTAAACCGGGCTTATAAATCCGGCTCAACAATCCAATCAAAATGAATGAAGGCAAGCCATTTAGTCTTATTATTATTTTATCAGGTACTTTTTAATACTTTAATAGTGCATGTAAGGGATAAAATTGAGAAGCAATGATATTTGAAAAAGTTTCAAGCTCATTTCCATCTCCTTCGCACATTTCAAATTTTCTATTTTCATAGTTGCTTTACGCGTTCGACGGTTAAAAGCGTGACGCTACTATGTCACAATTGAGAACCAAGTTTGTTCACAATACCAAAAATGCGTGCCCTAATTTTTTTAATATAAAATGCGTATCATACATTTTTGTACAACTCCATACGTACAAAAAATTGTAAGACAAATCTACGTTAAACAGTTTTCCATATGTCAATTGGTAAGAATCACACAGATGAAAAGTTTTTAAATATTCGCCGTACAAATTAATTGATTAAGTTTCCCCAAAAATTTTTACTGGAAACTGTCACTTTTTATATGGCTTGAAAAATCTTACTTCAAAAAAATTGGTGCATGAAATTTGCGGCGTAGTTTTTTGACAGAAAAATATATTCTGCCATAAGAAAGCAATATAGTTATAAATTTCGTTTCACCAAAAAATTCTTAGTCATTTTTGATTCATTTGTACAAAAGTTTCAGCTTGAGCTACATTATCCACACAAATGCTCAAACTGCATCTTGCTTTGTAAGAACAAATTCCAAAAAAATGACATTCCCATAAAAAATACTGTTCAGAAGTTATTTGCTCGAGCATAGAAGTGATTTTGCAACAAATCAAATTGTTCCCATGTTCTTTTCGTTTTTTTTTCGCAACAATTTCATAGTCTAGTAAAATTGCTTATCAAATATTTTTTATTCTACTTTTTTCTTCTTTGATAACCGTCAAATTGTAAGCACTTCAATCAAGAAATATCAAACAATTGACAAAAAAAAACAAGTATTAAAGATCAAAACAACTTTGTTATGCCTAAAACTGTAGGATATGTGTACAACGGAGGTGAATAAATTTGAACTCTTCTGGATTTTTTCTCGATTGTAGTTCTTCGTATTGTGCACGAGTTTCTCGTCGGCACTTGAATATTTGAATATTTGAGTTTTGATTTTCTAATAAAATCAGCAGTTAGGAATTTTTCTTTGTGTCTCGGCATTTTTTTTAAAACGTGTGATAAGCTTGGGAGGAATAGGTGCTTTGTCGACACGCTCTTCTTCAAAACGTGTGATAAGCTTGGGAGGAATAGGTGCTTTGTCGACACGGTTTTACTGAACTGCTAATTCATGCCTTCAATGGATATCTCCTGCGGGATTCTCTGCTTTGCACCCGGTTAAAAACTTTCAAACCACCAAGGTCAAATTTTGGTTTAGTGGGTCTGCTTCATCGACAGGCACCAATAAAAATGTTGTCAAAAAAGACTGCTATTCTTTAAAATGCCACTCAATTATCCTTTTTTCAGAGTTTATCAAAGCGAAGGTTACATCATGGGAGCAAATTCCGGACAAATCAATTTCTTCAGATCTGCGCAAAAAACATCATCGTCCATTTTCTTGCGCGAAAAACCAAACTTTTGTACATTTTGCCATATTGCTTAGCCTAAGAAGAAAAAAAGTTAAAATTCGCTTCTAGGCTGTTTTGTTTTTGAGCGCTGCAAACGGCGTCTTTAAAATCACTTATAACTTTTTTCCGAAATGCTCCAAGCAGCCTAAAATTGCTGTACGCATCTTGAAGAGAATTGAATCAAAAAGGAGTACTTTCTCAAAATTGAGCGCGTTGTTCTAAGAGATTAAAATATTTTGACATATCAATCATATGTTTTCAAATTTGGTGACAATTTTTTTTCCCATCCAATGCCTGCATTGATAATTTCAAATAACAAATATTGTCAAGAACAATGGCGCTATGGGCGGATTTAAGGAGGGAGCGGGGGTGTTTGAGGATTCGTCCTTTCCTCAGGTATTTGACTCCTCGCCAACCAAAGGGTCCCCCTTTGGTATTATTTTATGAAACCCATTTTAGGCCGGTCAATCCTAAAATTTTTCTAAAAGCGCCTTTGGCGCCAATATATATTTATTTTGAGAGGGGAGCGCACGCCGAAAAAACGCGATTTTTTGGTCAAAATTTTCCAAAAAGTGCCTAAAAACGCTAAATTTTCCAAAAGTTTCTTAAGAAGGTCGTCAAAAAAATAGAATTTTTTTTGAAAATCTGCCCCCTCGAGAAAATCCTAGATTCACCCCTGAATGACCCTCTGCTTTTTTCTATTTGGGATTGATATCAAAATAAAAACCTTTAAGGTTTGATTTTTATTCCAAAAGGA
The DNA here is from genome assembly GCF_963678635.1 of Symsagittifera roscoffensis. Taxonomy (NCBI): domain Eukaryota; kingdom Metazoa; phylum Xenacoelomorpha; order Acoela; family Convolutidae; genus Symsagittifera; species Symsagittifera roscoffensis. The sequence continues at coordinate 22,788,607 of NC_087063.1, forward strand.
TAATTTTGAGAAAAAGTCCCGTTTTCAGATATTTTCGTTATTCAGAAAAGCCTTGCGAAGAATAAGAGGTTCATTTTGAGGATAGTGTTTTTTTAATTTATACTTTTTATATGAAAATAAAACAAAGCTTTTTGTTTCCAAAAGCATCCGCTACTGACACGTATAACGTAATTAACATAGCAGTTTCTGGGCTTCGTTGAGGGAATCGATGACCATTTCGCTATCGATGTGGTATGATTTCCGATCTTTTGCCAATTTGTTGTAGGGAATCGTCTTCATAATGTGATGATGGTCTGCTAGTTTAGACAGATGTTGCATATGCCAGTTTTTAGCCTGTAAAAACTAAAGTTACACTCAATTTCCGTTTCGTTGAAAAGCCTTTGCTCGGTTTTAGGAATCGTTGACCCTTAGAAGTTATGTCTGCTTATAAAATTGATGCTTCATGAACAAAACTGTGAAAATTATACGTCTCCCAAATTCAACGATCATAAGGCAAGTGAAAATGACCAATGTCATATTAATACAAAAATGATAACTTACATGTGTCACTGGCATCAATTCAACAACCACTTTGCGTGGTCTCATAAAAATGGACATAGCATGGCCCGCCCCATGTATGCCCCAGAACACATCCACGCTACTCACTAATCGGATCTGATCACTCACCGGAAGTTGCTCAAGTTGAACATCCGAAATGTTCACAAAGGATAACTTATTCACAAACGTCTGCAAGACTTCATCTTCATTCGAAATTTTTCGGTCAATAATTTTTTCTTTATTTCCCGGGTGGTTTTGGTAATCGCGTCTCCATACTATCAAAACCCTCAGGAAGTTGCAGTTTGTAGGATTTGAACTAAGTGGTATGTTTAATTTGAGGTAAGCTTCTTTTCTGAGTGCACTTAAGACGTTTAAAGATGAAAATCCTTTTTGTAAAACAACACTTTCATCTCGTTTAGGGCGTAAAAGTAGCTTGTTTACAAATGATTGTTGACCTATTCTGCTCTGGTCAAAGATTCTGACCAGGCATGGGAAAAATAATTCCCACAGATCGTCTGTTACCGTCTTGGGATGATTGTCGGCTAGCAATATGCAGGACTCGTTTGTGTGAATACCTGAAAAAAAAATAGTTAAATGAAATAAATGAAATTTTTCTTCAAAGTGAATTAGAAACAATTCAGACAAAAAAATCAAGTATTTCTCAAAGTTATTGCAAAGTTTGTCGCATATTATAAAAATAATTTTTCTGTTGGTTTTCTCAGAATCAGCTGTAAACTTCAGAATGGAAAATATTCTTTTGTATAATTTTAGGAGCTACGCCAAAAAAATATATATATTTTTTTGAATTTCTTGGATACGACGAATTTTTTTGGCAGCAAATAGCGCGATGCCAATACAAAACCGTCAATGATATATGGTCAGCTGTCGAAGGATTTCAATGAAAAATTAAATCCTGAAAGCACAAACCTGAGATGAGCTCATTTTAATGGTGTCTCACTTACCACTTTGCTGGAAACTGAGATACAAGTCCACAATGTCCAGTATGACCCAATACGGATTTGCAAATTCATATCTCACCACCAAAGCCGCATTTGGAAACTGAAACAACGGCCAATTTCGCTTCTCTCGAAACAAACCAATGAAAATGTTGTTTTTGATACTAATTGTCAAATTTCCGACTATGCTGGAGTATTTTCTAATTTGAGAATCAATAACTTCTTTCGTACTTCTATTGCCTTTGCAGAATAATGTCAGGAAACCACTTTGAAAGTCGTAAAGCTCATCTCGGTCGACTTTTTTTGTAGAAAGATTCGATTTCTTAGGATTGATAAATGCGTTGTTAAGCCAGATTAAGTCTGCATGTGCGATCGGTTTTGATATGTTGAAAAAACATGGGTCTTCGCTTTCGTTTCCCTTTCCAGCTCGAAAATCGGACACTAGCTTGGCCTTATGATAATCTGAAGGGTCTTTAGAAATTAGCGAGTCAAGTAATGATACAACGGAAGCATAAAGCACAAAAAAAGCTATAACCAGGTAAATTACAAAAGCACAAATTATAAAATTCCGAAGCGAAAACCAGAATCACGAAGAAAATCAATTTTGAAAGTCTTAGTTACTTTGGAAAAGTTGTATCAAGGTTCTATAAAATAAAAATGAGCTTGCATTGTGTGGCAAAATGTTTTACATCCTTGATAGCCACTTTTATTTTTTTCTTTCTGTCATTTTCACAGGAAAACAAATCACATTTAGTAACATTTTGACTTATGGACTAAATGGGGCAAAGGCATTAAGTAACCAAAACTTCCAAAACCTCATACTGGCAAACTGAAAACTCAGTTTTGAGAATTCAGATTTGCTGATCACATTATGCAAGAGCGCGGCTAGTGATTATACATTAAGTTACTGATGCACCATTAATTCATATGGTAGCAAAATCAAGAATCACTGCAATAACAATGTATACCAAGCAAAGTCAGCAATGACCCATGAATCTTTATTGGAAGCACAAATGTTGACCTTGCAACAATATCTCACCCTGCCTCACAGGTAATAATTCAGAGTTGAATTATGATGAATAAACAAATTTTGATCAGATTTCACATGTTTTCACAATATGAATGCTGTTTGAACAGTAAAACAATTTCAAAAGAAAACACAAAATGCTGGAGAAAAAAGTAATGCAAGCAAATGAATTTCAAAGTCAATTTTTTCTGTAAGCTTGTGATCACGAAATCTTTTCATTCTTTAAGTGAAAACCACCCGTTTGAGCACCTTTTATACATGACTCAATTGAAACAGGAAAATCTACAGCTCTGAGACCTTAGATCAGACAAACAAATTCGTTTACTTTCGATTGGGAATATATCAGTTATAATATAATTTTTTTTTCATTTTCTGAGAAATGTAACAATCTCAGGTCAAAACTAACCAAATACTTGCCATTTTTTTGTGTTAGTAAGGTTATCTTTCATTTTTTGCTATTTACAGGGGCGGATCTAGGATTATATACAGGGGCGGATCTAGGATGTAGGTGGAGCAAATTGATTTTCCGAGCTCCCCTAAAGCACTAAAAAGCCGCTGTTTTCGCCAAATTTTCTGTGCCGCAGGCAAATTTTTGAAAAAACAGGTCAAAAAAGCCGTTTTTGGGCACTTTTTAGAAAATTTTGACAAAAAAATTGCGTTTTTTTAGCGCGCTATCCTCCTCGAAGTTAGTATATACTGGCGCCCAAGGCGCCTTTAGAAAAGATTTAGGGTCGGTTGGCCAAAAATGGATTTCTTAAAAAGTACCAAAGATCCTTAACAAATGCAAAAGATCCTTGAAATCTTAACAAATGCAAAAAAGCCTTTTTGAAAAGTTTGAATAAGAAACGTTCTTTTTTAGTGAGATTTGAAGCAAGAAATGTTTCAATTTAATGCCAAATAATGTTTAATCTGATAATAATCTGAATATGCAAGAAACACAGTGTTCTGATTAAAGAAGAAGTATGGTTCACAACTACAGCTTGATTGTACCCGGCGATTGTGCTAAGGAGCTCTAAATTGGTCTGAAAGCGGATCATATTTTAAAAAAATTCTCAAAGCTTAAATAACTATTTGAAATTTTTTAGTGCAATTAAAGACAAAACTTTTTAAACTGATGCCAAAAATGGCCCTCCTTGTTTTGGAAAACTAAAACTGGCAAAAAAAATCTACTTTGTGATGGGGTTGGAAAAGTATAGAAAGACGAGTACGAGATGGACAAGTTAATTGAAGTTGTTGTCATGCTAAGTTATAAAAAAAATTTCTGAATCATTTAAGTATTTAAAAAAACGTTACTGCAGCTGATTAAGAGACCGATGGAGCTATAATTAGCAAGACAACAAATGCCAAGCAAAAGTATGATACTTCCGCTTGGCATTTATCGTCTTGCTAATTATCGCCCTATTTTTCTCTTAATCAGCTGCAGTAAAATTTTTTGAATTATGAAAAGAAAATCTATAAATACTCTGATAGTTTCAAACTGCTATTCAGTATGCAGTTTAGTTGCCAGGAGACACTATCGACGCTCTAGCAGGATTAACGGAAAGAACTCGTGAAGGTCAAAAAGCAACTTGGGTTGTAATTCCTTTGCTGATTTGAAAAAAGCATTCGATGCACAAATCAGGGATTTTGCCTCCAATGGTCTCCAAGAAATATCTGTCTGAGAGTTATCAAAAAAATTAAAAATAACAACTTGTTTCAGTTTGATTACCAAGTTAAACGTACCACAAGCTTCCTTTTAGGTCCGCTTCTGTTTTTGATTAAGATAAACGATTTTCAAAACCTCTTATTTTTCTAAAAAGTCTGAAACTGATCTTTTTACATACGATACGGATGTAATATTATGTACTTTAAATGTGAAAGGTTACCAACTAGAACTTATACATATTCATGACTGGTTGATTTATAATATGTTAGGTTTGATTTTGGACGAAACCAAATTAGTTAGTTCTAAGAATATTAAGACTCCCAGTTTTCATGCAATCACAGATGACAACTTTTTTTAACCTTAAACCGCGCTGCAAATATCTGGGTTTGACTTTGAATAACGAATTGTCTTTTTCGTAGCAAATTGATTCAATCAAATCAAAAATAAGGCTGCACTGCGCAGTAATTTTAGAAAAGCATTATCTAAAACTTCAGCGATAAGGATAAGGTATTGAAATTCAATATCTAAACAGATTAAGCAAAAAGATCGCTTGTGTATGGTTGTACTACTTTTTCAAATTCAAAATTTGTTTGTCTTTTTCAGACAAGCTAACAAAAATGATTTCATCAAACGAAAGATTATTAGTATCTCAAATGTGTGAATCGGTTTAAAAAATCCTTTCAGTACATGTATTTTTTGTGTAGGAAGTTCTGAAGAATAGCATGTACTAGCTTATTAACCTATATGCAAACGAACTCAAAAATTGTTAGAAAAGAGTTTGCAAATAAAACAAGGAGGCCAGCTCTCCTTTACTTCGAAAATGCACTCTGTAGACGAAACAATAAATCTACTTTTTTTCACTATAGAGATTCTAGGCTTCTCAATATTCTCAGGAAAATTAACTGGTATTTTTTTGTTTTTGTTTTATAAGCCTGTGACGTGTGATGTCGAGAATGCCGAAAAAGCTGCAATTGAATGCTGAAAGATTGTTGAAAACATTTTGTGAAATAGGTTTTGTGAAATCTGATGTTGACTTGGAAAAAAAGAAAGAAGAATTTTTCTTATCTTGTTTGAGTAACGGCTTGCAATTGACCTAAGCCTGCAATTTGTTTTTGAAATTAGCAACGCAAAAAACTTCGTTTTTGGTTAATTGCTTTTCATAGTTTTTCTTTTTTTATCACTTGTTTTTCTTGTTGCTTACTGAAATTTTCAAAGTTTGCGCATATGATGAAAAGTGTAACTTTTAAGCGGGCATTAACAATGCTTTTTGTTTAACCTCTTCACTATTTGATAGTTGATTATTGTACTGAATGAAAATAAAAAATGAAATTCTTATCCAAAGCTTTAAGTGATTAACTAAAACTAAAGTGATTAATTTAGTTTGTTTCATTGAGCAAAAATTTTTTTCTTTCTTTCTCTTAGGTTGGGTGAACAATTTCTTTCAATTTTTTTTGCTCCCAATTTCCCTGATTCCCACTGGGTTAAAATAACAACACTAAATTTGTCTTCATATGTTCAGTTGACATAATGAACTTGAGTTTGAAAGTTGGATGGAGATTGAAATATTGTTTATATATCCATGATTGCCAGAAGAACTAATACGGACCCAGGAAACGGATTTAAAATTTAAAAAAACATGGGCAAATTCTAATTTATGATCAAAAAGACAAAATGAAACAACATTGTGATCGTTTCTCCCAATTTTTTTTCGCAGTCTCAGAAAATTTGAAGAAAATGTGCCAAAAATTGATGCCCCTTATGAAATAAATGATTTTTATATTACAATAAATCTCAAGTTAGCTAATTTATGTCAGAAAAAAAAATTTGCCTCTTCTTGTTGGAATTTAGGCTAGTTCTGTTTTATATCAGACTGAACTACTTGAACTGTAGCAAATCAAAGGTATCTTAAAAAGAACTTGTGGTCACGATGGTTGCAGCGCTGATTTGATTACATTGATTGTATTTTAGGCACCAGTAATCAACCCCTCTTGGTGCAAAGTTATATCAAATGCTTTGGAGAGAGTGTTTTTTCTGAATCCTTACAAAAAGGCCAAAAGTTACCCAAAAAATATCGACCCATGAGGGATCTTAATTCCTTTAGCAAAAATTAAGACAAAACTGGTTTTCAATAAACCGCTATTCATTGATTAACTTGGGCTACTAGCAAAAACAGCGGTACGGTTTTTTTAAAAAAAAGACATTCTTACGTGCTTGCCATTTTTCAAACCACTGTGTTCATGCATAAAACTTTTGACAAAAAAGGAAACAATATTTGTTTGTTGATTTCGAAAAGGCGTTCGATACAGTTGATGTTAGCTTTTCTTATTAAAAATAGAAAGAATGGAATTTTGAGGAAATCTAAACAAAATTTGGGCAAGTATCTCTCGGAAAGTTATCAGTTTGTTGAATCAAATAGAAAACAACCGAGTATTTTGATATATAAAAGCGGTATGACTCAGCGCTCAATATTTGGTTCTCTTTTTTTTTCTTTTTTTTTGATAAAGTTTTCTGAGTTTTTCAAATATAGTGAGGTTACTGTATGTGCACACAACACAACAATTCATTGTGCTCCAAAAGGTATATTCTGCGGCTTCTTTCTTTTTTGATGTACATACGTGAAGGAACTAAATAAAGGATACATCCTGTTTAGTTAAAAATCAGTTTTTCCAAAACAATTTACTTCGGCTGGTGAAATTAAGAACTTTTAAAAATCTTTTGTAATCTTATTCATTACGATAGAGAAAGGATGTCTTCTATGTTTTACTATCAGTGATTTTCCTTTTCAGTGCTGTTTCTTGTTTTCTATTTGACCTAGAGTGAAGCACCAAGAAGCAATGAATAACCCGTATAGTTTTCCTGAAGCAGAGTTTGTAACCTAACTTTTAAACGCTATGTATCTAAAATGTTTGTCTACATCAAAAATCATTTTCAAATACAATTTCAAGTTTTGACCAAAGTTATACAAGTTAAACAGATTAGTTCAACTTTTCATCCAAATTACAAGGTTGCTTGTTGTTCAGGGCAAGCCCATGAAGGGATCTGACCCTGCCCTGAAGTCCTAGGTTTAGCTAATCATTTCAAAAACTAAAAAAAAACTTAAAATTTTAACAAACTTTTTTTGTGAATTTCAAAAACCACTAAACTTTTCAGATTTAAAAATGCTATGTAACGTACAAATTGACCTTATGCGCCTAGCAAGGTACTAACAGAGTCATTAGTAGAAATTGGAAATAATGATATGGGGTCCTGGAGGACCCTGAAGGTTACGATACATGTAGATTTCGGTTTTTCCACGCGATGTAAAAAAATACGCTATACAGTCTATAATGCATTAAAATCAAAAATAGAAATGGTAAGTTTCAGTGAAATTAGTGTAATTAGGAAAAGATCTTTAATTTTGTAAGATTTGATTTTTTGCAAAAATCTCGGGCGCCTAAATTTTTTTCGTTATAACCCTGGTTAGAAACCGATTTAATTAAGACCTCCAGCCCTAGTACTTACACTTTACAAGTAATGGTTGTTGAAGCTCGAAATTAAACTCCTTCTGATCTTTTTTTAGCAAGTTGAGGCACAATTTCTTATCCCAGAAAAACACTGAGCGAAAATGATGGTATGCCTTAAAATTCATGATATACAAAAATGATGATAGCCGTTTATTATGGATGAAACAAACGTTTTCTGCAAAAAAAAAACGAACAGCTCGGGCAATGTCCGTTTCCATTATAAGCGCATAATCTTCGTACCCTAGAGCTGAAAAGTAACAAGATTGCTTGTAACTCAAGGCAGAGCCATGGAAGTTCTGACCCTTCCTTAAGGTTCAAGGAAAAGTTTTGTTTTTCAAAAATAAAAACGAATTCAAAATTAAATCAGCATTTCTTTTGAGAATTTCAAAACGTTTGAGTTTTTTAGATGCAAAAAAACTCTGAAAAGAATAAAGTGAGGCAATGTGTCTAGCAATTTAATAATAACGTCAGTAGTGGAGGTTGGAGCTGATCATAGGGGCCCTGAAAAATGTTGTGCATGAAGATACGATGTGAATTTCAGGCCTTCTTTTGATAATTTATTTTGATATTTTAGAAAAATTTGATTAGAAATTATTTTTTCCGCTAAACAGTTCGGGCTCATTATCTAATTTGTAAACATCTATTGTTTAAACCTTTCTGAATACCCTTTGTGTCTCTTTACTTTTTCTAACTTATAGAGCGGAAGACCCAAAAACTATAAGGTAACATATTACATAGGATTTTGCAAGTCCGCCTATGATCAGCTCCAGCGTATACTACTAGCGCTTAAAGATTTCTGAGTAGGATTACCTCACTAATTAAAACGCATCCCCTCTCACTAATTGGAACGCATTATCGGTCGTTTTTGTCTCAAAAACTATGCAATCTGGCTATTTTGAATTCAACAATACTTTACAAAAAAACTCGCAGGCGAAATATATTTTTAACTTTTATACTTTGTGCGTCAAATTGTTTTAGATGAACTAAAAAACTTCGTTTTAAACAGGCTAGTACAAAATCATAATTTTGAATGTGAAAAAAAATCACACCTTCGAAAGTCGGAAAAAAGATTGCTTGTATCAAGGCGACAACATAATTATCCGGCTGACATTTATTGTGAGTGACGTAACAGACTTTGCTTTGAGTTCTGTTTAAAAAAACATAGTTATAGAAAGTTTAAAAAAACTAATAAACTCAACAAAACAGAAAAAAAACTGTTTTCTGAGTTTCTATTGGAAAAAATTATCATCATAAAATTTTTATGTTTTTAGTTGTCACAATTACCTGCAATGTGCAAGGTGATTTTTCTTCCAGCAGCATTTTTTCTAACATTTCAAATCAAAGAAAAACCTTGGCAAAATTAGGTTAATGTTTTGCTAATTTTCAAGAGTGTTACGGAACATGTTAGCAAAATAAGACAGTAATGGTTGTTGAAGCTCGAAATTAAACTCCTTCTGATCTTTTTTTAGCAAGTTGAGGCACAATTTTTTAGCCTAGAAAAAAAAACTGAGCGAAAATGATGGTATGCCTTAAAATTCATGATATACAAAAATGATGATAGCCGTTTATTATGGATGAAACAGACGTTTTCTGCAAAAAAAAACGAACAGCTCGGGCAATGTCCGTTTCCATTATAAGCGCATAATCTTCGTACCCTAGAGCTGAAAAGTAACAAGATTGCTTGGAACTCAAGGCAGAGCCATGGAAGTTCTGACCCCTCCTTAAGGTTCAAGGAAAAGTTTTGTTTTTCAAAAATAAAAGCGAATTCAAAGTTTAATCAGCATTTCTTTTGAGAATTTCAAAAAGTTTGAGTGTTTTTAGATGTGTCTAGCAATTTAATAATAACGTCAGTAGTGGAAGTTGGAGCTGATCATAGGGGCCCTGAAAAATGTTGTGCATGAAGATACGATGTGAATTTCAGGCCTTCTTTTGATAATTAATTTTGATATTTTAGAAAGTTTTGATTGGAAATAATGAAATTATGAAATAAATGATTTTTATATTACAATAAATCTCAAGTTAGCTAATTTATGTCAGAAAAAAAAATTTGCCTCTTCTTGTTGGAATTTAGGCTAGTTCTGTTTTATATCAGACTGAACTACTTGAACTGTAGCAAATCAAAGGTATCTTAAAAAGAACTTGTGGTCACGATGGTTGCAGCGCTGATTTGATTACATTGATTGTATTTTAGGCACCAGTAATCAACCCCTCTTGGTGCAAAGTTATATCAAATGCTTTGGAGAGAGTGTTTTTTCTGAATCCTTACAAAAAGGCCAAAAGTTACCCAAAAAATATCGACCCATGAGGGATCTTAATTCCTTTAGCAAAAATTAAGACAAAACTGGTTTTCAATAAACCGCTATTCATTGATTAACTTGGGCTACTAGCAAAAACAGCGGTACGGTTTTTTTAAAAAAAAGACATTCTTACGTGCTTGCCATTTTTCAAACCACTGTGTTCATGCATAAAACTTTTGACAAAAAAGGAAACAATATTTGTTTGTTGATTTCGAAAAGGCGTTCGATACAGTTGATGTTAGCTTTTCTTATTAAAAATAGAAAGAATGGAATTTTGAGGAAATCTAAACAAAATTTGGGCAAGTATCTCTCGGAAAGTTATCAGTTTGTTGAATCAAATAGAAAACAACCGAGTATTTTGATATATAAAAGCGGTATGACTCAGCGCTCAATATTTGGTTCTCTTTTTTTTTCTTTTTTTTTGATAAAGTTTTCTGAGTTTTTCAAATATAGTGAGGTTACTGTATGTGCACACAACACAACAATTCATTGTGCTCCAAAAGGTATATTCTGCGGCTTCTTTCTTTTTTGATGTACATACGTGAAGGAACTAAATAAAGGATACATCCTGTTTAGTTAAAAATCAGTTTTTCCAAAACAATTTACTTCGGCTGGTGAAATTAAGAACTTTTAAAAATCTTTTGTAATCTTATTCATTACGATAGAGAAAGGATGTCTTCTATGTTTTACTATCAGTGATTTTCCTTTTCAGTGCTGTTTCTTGTTTTCTATTTGACCTAGAGTGAAGCACCAAGAAGCAATGAATAACCCGTATAGTTTTCCTGAAGCAGAGTTTGTAACCTAACTTTTAAACGCTATGTATCTAAAATGTTTGTCTACATCAAAAATCATTTTCAAATACAATTTCAAGTTTTGACCAAAGTTATACAAGTTAAACAGATTAGTTCAACTTTTCATCCAAATTACAAGGTTGCTTGTTGTTCAGGGCAAGCCCATGAAGGGATCTGACCCTGCCCTGAAGTCCTAGGTTTAGCTAATCATTTCAAAAACTAAAAAAAAACTTAAAATTTTAACAAACTTTTTTTGTGAATTTCAAAAACCACTAAACTTTTCAGATTTAAAAATGCTATGTAACGTACAAATTGACCTTATGCGCCTAGCAAGGTACTAACAGAGTCATTAGTAGAAATTGGAAATAATGATATGGGGTCCTGGAGGACCCTGAAGGTTACGATACATGTAGATTTCGGTTTTTCCACGCGATGTAAAAAAATACGCTATACAGTCTATAATGCATTAAAATCAAAAATAGAAATGGTAAGTTTCAGTGAAATTAGTGTAATTAGGAAAAGATCTTTAATTTTGTAAGATTTGATTTTTTGCAAAAATCTCGGGCGCCTAAATTTTTTTCGTTATAACCCTGGTTAGAAACCGATTTAATTAAGACCTCCAGCCCTAGTACTTACACTTTACAAGTAATGGTTGTTGAAGCTCGAAATTAAACTCCTTCTGATCTTTTTTTAGCAAGTTGAGGCACAATTTCTTATCCCAGAAAAACACTGAGCGAAAATGATGGTATGCCTTAAAATTCATGATATACAAAAATGATGATAGCCGTTTATTATGGATGAAACAAACGTTTTCTGCAAAAAAAAAACGAACAGCTCGGGCAATGTCCGTTTCCATTATAAGCGCATAATCTTCGTACCCTAGAGCTGAAAAGTAACAAGATTGCTTGTAACTCAAGGCAGAGCCATGGAAGTTCTGACCCTTCCTTAAGGTTCAAGGAAAAGTTTTGTTTTTCAAAAATAAAAACGAATTCAAAATTAAATCAGCATTTCTTTTGAGAATTTCAAAACGTTTGAGTTTTTTAGATGCAAAAAAACTCTGAAAAGAATAAAGTGAGGCAATGTGTCTAGCAATTTAATAATAACGTCAGTAGTGGAGGTTGGAGCTGATCATAGGGGCCCTGAAAAATGTTGTGCATGAAGATACGATGTGAATTTCAGGCCTTCTTTTGATAATTTATTTTGATATTTTAGAAAAATTTGATTAGAAATTATTTTTTCCGCTAAACAGTTCGGGCTCATTATCTAATTTGTAAACATCTATTGTTTAAACCTTTCTGAATACCCTTTGTGTCTCTTTACTTTTTCTAACTTATAGAGCGGAAGACCCAAAAACTATAAGGTAACATATTACATAGGATTTTGCAAGTCCGCCTATGATCAGCTCCAGCGTATACTACTAGCGCTTAAAGATTTCTGAGTAGGATTACCTCACTAATTAAAACGCATCCCCTCTCACTAATTGGAACGCATTATCGGTCGTTTTTGTCTCAAAAACTATGCAATCTGGCTATTTTGAATTCAACAATACTTTACAAAAAAACTCGCAGGCGAAATATATTTTTAACTTTTATACTTTGTGCGTCAAATTGTTTTAGATGAACTAAAAAACTTCGTTTTAAACAGGCTAGTACAAAATCATAATTTTGAATGTGAAAAAAAATCACACCTTCGAAAGTCGGAAAAAAGATTGCTTGTATCAAGGCGACAACATAATTATCCGGCTGACATTTATTGTGAGTGACGTAACAGACTTTGCTTTGAGTTCTGTTTAAAAAAACATAGTTATAGAAAGTTTAAAAAAACTAATAAACTCAACAAAACAGAAAAAAAACTGTTTTCTGAGTTTCTATTGGAAAAAATTATCATCATAAAATTTTTATGTTTTTAGTTGTCACAATTACCTGCAATGTGCAAGGTGATTTTTCTTCCAGCAGCATTTTTTCTAACATTTCAAATCAAAGAAAAACCTTGGCAAAATTAGGTTAATGTTTTGCTAATTTTCAAGAGTGTTACGGAACATGTTAGCAAAATAAGACAGTAATGGTTGTTGAAGCTCGAAATTAAACTCCTTCTGATCTTTTTTTAGCAAGTTGAGGCACAATTTTTTAGCCTAGAAAAAAAAACTGAGCGAAAATGATGGTATGCCTTAAAATTCATGATATACAAAAATGATGATAGCCGTTTATTATGGATGAAACAGACGTTTTCTGCAAAAAAAAACGAACAGCTCGGGCAATGTCCGTTTCCATTATAAGCGCATAATCTTCGTACCCTAGAGCTGAAAAGTAACAAGATTGCTTGGAACTCAAGGCAGAGCCATGGAAGTTCTGACCCCTCCTTAAGGTTCAAGGAAAAGTTTTGTTTTTCAAAAATAAAAGCGAATTCAAAGTTTAATCAGCATTTCTTTTGAGAATTTCAAAAAGTTTGAGTGTTTTTAGATGTGTCTAGCAATTTAATAATAACGTCAGTAGTGGAAGTTGGAGCTGATCATAGGGGCCCTGAAAAATGTTGTGCATGAAGATACGATGTGAATTTCAGGCCTTCTTTTGATAATTAATTTTGATATTTTAGAAAGTTTTGATTGGAAATTATTTTTCTGCTAAACAGTTCGGGCTCATTATCTAATTTGTAAACATCTATTGTTTAAACCTTTCTGAATACCCTTTGTGTCTCTTTACTTTTTCTAACTTATAGTGCGGAAGACCCAAAATCTATAAGGTAACTTATTACATAGGATTTTTCAAGGCCGCCTATGATCAGCTCCAACGTCTACTACTAGCGCTTAAAGATTTCTGAGTAGGATTACCTCACTAATTGAAACGCATCCCCTCTCACTAATTGGAACGCATTATCGGTCGTTTTTGTCTCAAAAACTATGCAATCTGGCTATTTTGAATTCAACAATACTTTACAAAAAACTCGCAGGGAAAATACATTTTTGACTTTTATACTTTGTGCGTCAAATTGTTTTAGATGACTACAAAACTTCGTTTTAAACAGGCTAGTCCAAAATCATAATTTTGAATGTGAAAAAAAATCACACCTTTGAAAGTCGGAAAAAAGATTGCTTGTATCAAGGCGACAACATAATTATCCGACTGAAATTTATCCTGAGCTACGTAACAGTTTTTGCTTTGAGTGCTGTCTAAAAAAATTTAGTTATAGAAAATTTAAAAAAACTAATAAACTCAACAAAACAGAAAAAAAACTGTTATCTGAGTTGCAATTGGAAAAAATTATCATCTTAAAATTTTTATGTTTTTAGTTGTCACAATTACCTGCAATGTGAAGGTGATTTTTCTTCCAGCAGCCTTTTTTCTAACTTTTCAAGTCTAAGAAAAACCTTGGCAAAATTAGGTTAAGGATTTGCTAATTTTCAAGAGTGTTAGGGAACATGTTAGCAAAATTAGACAGTAATGGTTGTTGACGCTCGAAAATAAACTCCTTCTGATCTTTTTTTAGCAAATTGAGGCACAATTTTTTAGCCCAGAAAAAAAAACTGAGCGAAGATGATGGTAAACCTTAAAATTCATGATATACAAAAATGATGATAGCCGTTTATTATGGATGAAACAGACGTTTTCTGCAAAAAAAAACGAACAGCTCGGGCAATGTCCGTTTCCATTATAAGCGCATAATCTTCGTACCCTAGAGCTGAAAATGTAACAAGATTGCTTGTAACTCAAGGCAGAGCCATGGAAGTTCTGACCCTTTCTTAAGGTTCAAGGAAAAGTTTTGTTTTTCAAATATAAAAACGAATTCAAAATTAAATCAGCATTTCTTTTGAGAATTTCAAAAAGTTTGAGTTTTTTTAGATGCAAAAAAACTCTGAAAAGAATAAAGTGAGGCAATGTGTCTAGGAATTTAATAATAACGTCAGTAGTGGAGGTTGGAGCTGATCATAGGGGCCCTGAAAAATGTTGTGCATGAAGATACGATGTGAATTTCAGGCCTTCTTTCGATAATTTATTTTGATATTTTAGAAAAATTTGATTAGAAATTATTTTTTCGCTAAACAGTTCGGGCTCATTATCTAATTTGTAAACATCTATTGTTTTAACCTTTCTGAATACCCTTTTTGTCTTTTTACTTTTTCTAACTTATAGTGCGGAAGACCCAAAATCTATAAGGTAACATATTACATAGAATTTTCCAAGGCCGCCTATGATCAGATCCAACGTCTACTACTAGCGCTTAAAGATTTCTGAGTAGGATTACCTCACTAATTGAAACACATCCCCTCTCACTAATGGGAACGCATTATCGGTCGTTTTTGTCTCAAAAACTATGCAATCTGGCTATTTTGAATTCAACAATACTTTACAAAAAAACTCGCAGGGAAAATATATTTTTGACATTTTATACTTTGTGCGTCAAAATGTTTTAGATGAACTACAAAACTTCGTTCTAAACAAGCTAGTCCAAAATCATAATTTTGAATGTGAAAAAAATCACACCTTCGAAAGTCGGAAAAAAGATTGCTTGTATCAAGGCGAGAACATAATTATCCGGCTGACATTTATCGTGAGTGACGTAACAGACTTTGCTTTGAGTGCTGTTTAAAAAAATATAGTTATAGTAAGTTTGAAAAAACTAATAAACTCAACAAAACAGAAAAGAAACTGTTCTCTGAGTTTCTATTGGAAAAAATTATCATCTTTAAATTTTTATGTTTTTAGTTATCACACTTACCTGCAATGTGCAAGGTGATTTTTCTTCCAGCAGCATTTTTTCTAACTTTTCAAATCAAAGAAAAACCTTGGCAAAATTAGGTTAATGTTTTGCTAATTTTCAAGAGTGTTACGGAACATGTTATCAAAATTAGACAGTAATGGTTGTTGAAGCTCGAAATTAAACTCCTTCTGATCTTTTTTTAGCAAGTTGAGGCACAATTTTTTAGCCCAGAAAAAAAAACTGAGCGAAAATGATGGTATGCCTTAAAATTCATGATATACAAAAATGATGATAGCCGTTTATTATGGATGAAATAGACGTTTTCTGCAAAAAAACGAACAGCTCGGGCAATGTCCGTTTCCATTAAAAGCGCATAATCTTCGTACCCTGGAGCTGAAAAGTAACAAGATTGCTTGTAACTCAAGGTAGAGCCATGGAAGTTCTGACCCCTCCTTAAGGTTCAAGGAAAAGTTTTGTTTTTCAAAAATAAAAACGAATTCAAAATTTAATCAGCATTTCTTTTGAGAATTTCAAAAAGTTTGAGTTTTTTTTAGATGTGTCTAGCAATTTGATAATAACGTCAGTAGTGGAGTTTGGAGCTGATCATAGGGGCCCTGAAAAATGTTGTGCATGAAGATACGATGTGAATTTCAGGCCTTCTTTTGATAATTAATTTTGATATTTTAGAAAGTTTTGATTGGAAATTATTTTTCCGCTAAACAGTTCGGGCTCATTATCTAATTTGTAAACATCTATTGTTTAAACCTTTCTGAATACCCTTTGTGTCTCTTTACTTTTTCTAACTTATAGTGCGGAAGACCCAAAATCTATAAGGTAACTTATTACATAGGATTTTTCAAGGCCGCCTATGATCAGCTCCAACGTCTACTACTAGCGCTTAAAGATTTCTGAGTAGGATTACCTCACTAATTGAAACGCATCCCCTCTCACTAATTGGAACGCATTATCGGTCGTTTTTGTCTCAAAAACTATGCAATCTGGCTATTTTGAATTCAACAATACTTTACAAAAAAACTCGCAGGGAAAATACATTTTTGACTTTTATACTTTGTGCGTCAAATTGTTTTAGATGACTACAAAACTTCGTTTTAAACAGGCTAGTCCCAAATCATAATTTTGAATGTGAAAAAAAATCACACCTGTGAAAGTCGGAAAAAAGATTGCTTGTATCAAGGCGACAACATAATTATCCGACTGAAATTTATCCTGAGCTACGTAACAGTTTTTGCTTTGAGTGCTGTCTAAAAAAATTTAGTTATAGAAAATTTAAAAAAACTAATAAACTCAACAAAACAGAAAAAAAACTGTTATCTGAGTTTCTATTGGAAAAAATTATCATCTTAAAATTTTTATGTTTTTAGTTGTCACAATTACCTGCAATGTGAAGGTGATTTTTCTTCCAGCAGCATTTTTTCTAACTTTTCAATTCTAAGAAAAACCTTGGCAAAATTAGGTTAATGATTTGCTAATTTTCAAGAGTTTTAGGGAACATGTTAGCAAAATTAGACAGTAATGGTTGTTGACGCTCGAAATTAAACTCCTTCTGATCTTTTTTTAGCAAATTGAGGCACAATTTTTTAGCCCAGAAAAAAAACTGAGCGAAGATGATGGTAAACCTTAAAATTCATGATATACAAAAATGATGATAGCCGTTTATTATGGATGAAACAGACGTTTTCTGCAAAAAAAAAACGAACAGCTCGGGCAATGTCCGTTTCTATTAAAAGCGCATAATCTTCGTACCCTAGAGCTGAAAAGTAACAAGATTGCTTGTAACTCAAGGCAGAGCCATGGAAGTTCTGACCCTTCCTTAAGATTCAAGGAAAAGTTTTGTTTTTCAAAAATAAAAACGAATTCAAAATTAAATCAGCATTTCTTTTGGGAATTTCAAAAAGTTTGAGTTTTTTTAGATGCAAAAAAACTCTGAAAAGAATAAAGTGAGGCAATGTGTCTAGCAATTTAATAATAACGTCAGTAGTGGAGGTTGGAGCTGATCATAGGGGCCCTGAAAAATGTTGTGCATGAAGATACGATGTGAATTTCAGGCCTTCTTTCGATAATTTATTTTGATATTTTAGAAAAATTTGATTAGAAATTATTTTTCCGCTAAACAGTTCGGGCTCATTATCTAATTTGTAAACATCTATTGTTTTAACCTTTCTGAATACCCTTTGTGTCTTTTTACTTTTTCTAACTTATAGTGCGGAAGACCCAAAATCTCTAAGGTAACTTATTACATAGGATTTTCCAAGGCCGCCTATGATCAGCTCCAACGTTTACTACTAGCGCTTAAAGATTTCTGAGTAGGATTACCTCACTAATTGAAACGCATCCCTTCTCACTAATTTGAACCCATTATCGGTCGTTTTTGTCGCAAAAACTATGCAATCTGGCTATTTTGAATTCAACAAAACTTTACAAAAAAACTCGCGGGGAAAATATATTTTTGACTTTTATACTTTGTGCGTCAAATTGTTTTAGATGAACTACAAAACTTCGTTTTAAACAGGCTAGTCCAAAATCATAATTTTGAATGTGAAAAAAAATCACACCTTCGAAAGTAGGAAAAAAGATTGCTTGTATCAAGGCGACAACATAATTATCCGGCTGACATTTATCGTGAGTGACGTAACAGACTTTGCTTCGAGTGCTGTTTAAAAAATATAGTTATAGAAAATTTAAAAAAACTAATAAACTCAACAAAACAGAAAACAAACTTTTTCTGAGTTTCTATTGGAAAAAATTATCATCTTAAAATTTTTATGTTTTTAGTTGTCACAATTACTTGCATTGTGAAGGTGTTTTTTCCTCAGCAGCATTTTTCTAACCTTCTCAAATCAAAGAAAAACTTTGGCAAAATTAGGTTAAGGTTTTGCTAATTTTCAAGAGTGTTACGGAACATGTTAGCAAAATTAGACGGTAATGGTTGTTGAAGCTCGAAATTAAACTCCTTCTGATCTTTTTTTAGCAAGTTGAGGCACAATTTTTTAGCCCAGAAAAAAAACTGAGCGAAGATGATGGTATGCCTTAAAATTCATGATATACAAAAATGATGATAGCCGTTTATTATGGATGAAACAGACGTTTTCTGCAAAAAAAAAACGAACAGCTCGGGCAATGTCCGTTTCCATTATAAGCGCATAATCGTTGTACCCTAGAGCTGAAAAGTAACGAGATTGCTTGTAACTCAAGGCAGAGCCATGGAAGTTCTGACCCCTCCTATAAGATTCAAGGAAAAGTTTTGTTTTTCAAAAATAAAAACGAATTCAAAATTTAATCAGCATTTCTTTTGAGAATTTCAAAAAGTTTGAGTTTTTTTAGATGTGTCTAGCAATTTAATAATAACGTCAGTAGTGGAGGTTGGAGCTGATCATAGGGGCCCTGAAAAATGTTGTGCATGAAGATACGATGTGAATTTCAGGCCTTCTTTTGATAAATAATTTCGATATTTTAGAAAGTTTTGATTGGAAATTATTTTTCCGCTAAACAGTTCGGGCTCATTATCTAATTTGTAAACATTTACTGTTTAAACCTTTCTGAATACCCTGTGTCTCTTTACTTTTTCTAACTTATAGTGCGGAAGACCCAAAATCTCTAAGGTAACTTATTACATAGGATTTTACAAGGCCGCCTATGATCAGCTCCAACGTCTACTACTAGCGCTTAAAGATTTCTGAGTAGGATTACATAACTAATTGAAACTCATCCCCTCTCACTAATTGACCCGAATTATCGGTCGTTTTTGTCTCAAAAACTATGCAATCTGGCTATTTTGAATTCAACAATACTTTACAAAAAAACTCGCAGGGAAAATATATTTTTGACTTTTATACTTTGTGCGTCAAACTGTTTTAGATGAACTACAATACTTCGTTTTAAACAGGCTAGTCCAAAATCATAATTTTGAACGTGAAAAAATTCACACCATCGAAAGCCGGAAAAAATATTGCTTTTATCAAGGCGACAACATGATTATCCGGCTGACATTTATCGTGAGTGAAGTAACAGATTTTGCTTTGAGTGCTGTTTAAAAAAATATAGTTATAGAAAGTTTAAAAAAACTAATAAACTCAACAAAACAGAAAAGAAACTGTTCTCTGAGTTTCTATTGGAAAAAATTATCATCTTAAATTTTTTATGTTTTTAGTTGTCACAATTACCTGCAATGTGCAAGGTGACTTTTCTTCCAGCAGCATTTTTTCTAATTTTTCAAATCAAAGAAAAACCTTGGCAAAATTAGGTTAATGTTTTGCTAATTTTCAAGAGTGTTACGGAACATGTTAGCGAAATAAGACAGTAATGGTTGTTGAAGCTCAAAACTAAACTCCTTCTGATCTTTTTTTAGCAAGTTGAGGCACAATTTTTTAGCCCAGAAAAAAAAAACTGAGCGAAAATGATAGTATGCTTTAAAATTCATGATATACAAAAATGATGATAGCCGTTTATTATGGATGAAACAGACGTTTTCTGCAAAAAAAACTAACAGCTCGGGCAATGTCCGTTTCCATTATAAGCGCATAATCGTAGTACCCTAGAGCTGAAAAGTAACGAGATTGCTTGTAACTCAAGGCAGAGCCATGGAAGTTCTGACCCCTCCTTAAAGTTCAAGGAAAAGTTTTGTTTTTCAAAAATAAAAACGAATTCAAAATTTAATCAGCATTTCTTTTGAGAATTTCAAAAAGTTTGAGTTTTTGTAGATGCAAAAAGATTCTGAAAAGAACAAAGTGAGGCAATGTGTATAGCAATTTAATAATAAAGTCAGTAGTGGAGGTTGGAGCTGATCATAGGAGCCCTGAAAAACGTTGTGCATGAAGATACGATGTGAATTTCAGGCCTTCTTTTGATAATTAATTTTGATATTTTAGAAAGTTTTGATTAGAAATTATTTTTCCGCTAAACAGTTCGCGCTCATTATCTAATTTGTAAACATCTATTGTTTAAACCTTTCTGAATACCCTATGTGTCTCTTTACTTTTTCTAACTTATAGTGCGGAAGACCCAAAATCTCTAAGGTAACTTATTACATAGGATTTTACAAGGCCGCCTATGATCAGCTCCAACGTCTACTACTAGCGCTTAAAGATTTCTGAGTAGGATTACATAACTAATTGAAACTCATCCCCTCTCACTAATTGACCCGAATTATCGGTCGTTTTTGTCTCAAAAACTATGCAATCTGGCTATTTTGAATTCAACAATACTTTACAAAAAAACTCGCAGGGAAAATATATTTTTGACTTTTATACTTTGTGCGTCAAACTGTTTTAGATGAACTACAATACTTCGTTTTAAACAGGCTAGTCCAAAATCATAATTTTGAACGTGAAAAAATTCACACCATCGAAAGCCGGAAAAAATATTGCTTTTATCAAGGCGACAACATGATTATCCGGCTGACATTTATAGTGAGTGAAGTAACAGATTTTGCTTTGAGTGCTGTTTAAAAAAATATAGTTATAGAAAGTTTAAAAAAACTAATAAACTCAACAAAACAGAAAAGAAACTGTTCTCTGAGTTTCTATTGGAAAAAATTATCATCTTAAATTTTTTATGTTTTTAGTTGTCACAATTACCTGCAATGTGCAAGGTGACTTTTCTTCCAGCAGCATTTTTTCTAATTTTTCAAATCAAAGAAAAACCTTGGCAAAATTAGGTTAATGTTTTGCTAATTTTCAAGAGTGTTACGGAACATGTTAGCGAAATAAGACAGTAATGGTTGTTGAAGCTCAAAACTAAACTCCTTCTGATCTTTTTTTAGCAAGTTGAGGCACAATTTTTTAGCCCAGAAAAAAAAAACTGAGCGAAAATGATAGTATGCTTTAAAATTCATGATATACAAAAATGATGATAGCCGTTTATTATGGATGAAACAGACGTTTTCTGCAAAAAAAACTAACAGCTCGGGCAATGTCCGTTTCCATTATAAGCGCATAATCGTAGTACCCTAGAGCTGAAAAGTAACGAGATTGCTTGTAACTCAAGGCAGAGCCATGGAAGTTCTGACCCCTCCTTAAAGTTCAAGGAAAAGTTTTGTTTTTCAAAAATAAAAACGAATTCAAAATTTAATCAGCATTTCTTTTGAGAATTTCAAAAAGTTTGAGTTTTTGTAGATGCAAAAAGATTCTGAAAAGAACAAAGTGAGGCAATGTGTATAGCAATTTAATAATAAAGTCAGTAGTGGAGGTTGGAGCTGATCATAGGAGCCCTGAAAAACGTTGTGCATGAAGATACGATGTGAATTTCAGGCCTTCTTTTGATAATTAATTTTGATATTTTAGAAAGTTTTGATTAGAAATTATTTTTCCGCTAAACAGTTCGCGCTCATTATCTAATTTGTAAACATCTATTGTTTAAACCTTTCTGAATACCCTATGTGTCTCTTTACTTTTTCTAACTTATAGTGCGGAAGACCCAAAATCTCTAAGGTAACTTATTACATAGGATTTTACAAGGCCGCCTATGATCAGCTCCAACGTCTACTACTAGCGCTTAAAGATTTCTGAGTAGGATTACCTAACTAATTGAAATTCATCCCCTCTCACTAATTGACCCGAATTATCGGTCGTTTTTGTCTCAAAAACTATGCAATCTGGCTATTTTGAATTCAACAATACTTTACAAAAAAACTCGCAGGGAAAATATATTTTTGACTTTTATACTTTGTGCGTCAAACTGTTTTAGATGAACTACAATACTTCGTTTTAAACAGGCTAGTCCAAAATCATAATTTTGAACGTGAAAAAATTCACACCATCGAAAGCCGGAAAAAATATTGCTTTTATCAAGGCGACAACATGATTATCCGGCTGACATTTATCGTGAGTGAAGTAACAGATTTTGCTTTGAGTGCTGTTTAAAAAAATATAGTTATAGAAAGTTTAAAAAAACTAATAAACTCAACAAAACAGAAAAGAAACTGTTCTCTGAGTTTCTATTGGAAAAAATTATCATCTTAAATTTTTTATGTTTTTAGTTGTCACAATTACCTGCAATGTGCAAGGTGACTTTTCTTCCAGCAGCATTTTTTCTAATTTTTCAAATCAAAGAAAAACCTTGGCAAAATTAGGTTAATGTTTTGCTAATTTTCAAGAGTGTTACGGAACATGTTAGCAAAATAAGACAGTAATGGTTGTTGAAGCTCAAAACTAAACTCCTTCTGATCTTTTTTTAGCAAGTTGAGGCACAATTTTTTAGCCCAGAAAAAAAAAACTGAGCGAAAATGATAGTATGCTTTAAAATTCATGATATACAAAAATGATGATAGCCGTTTATTATGGATGAAACAGACGTTTTCTGCAAAAAAAACGAACAGCTCGGGCAATGTCCGTTTCCATTATAAGCGCATAATCGTAGTACCCTAGAGCTGAAAAGTAACGAGATTGCTTGTAACTCAAGGCAGAGCCATGGAAGTTCTGACCCCTCCTTAAAGTTCAAGGAAAAGTTTTGTTTTTCAAAAATAAAAACGAATTCAAAATTTAATCAGCATTTCTTTTGAGAATTTCAAAAAGTTTGAGTTTTTGTAGATGCAAAAAGATTCTGAAAAGAACAAAGTGAGGCAATGTGTATAGCAATTTAATAATAAAGTCAGTAGTGGAGGTTGGAGCTGATCATAGGAGCCCTGAAAAACGTTGTGCATGAAGATACGATGTGAATTTCAGGCCTTCTTTTGATAATTAATTTTGATATTTTAGAAAGTTTTGATTAGAAATTATTTTTCCGCTCAACAGTTAGGGCTCATTATTTAATTTGTAAACATCTATTGTTCAAACCTTTCTGAATACCCTTTGTGTCTCTTTACTTTTTCTAACTTATAGTGCGGAAGACCCAAGATCTATAAAGTAACTTATTACATAGGATTTTCCAAGGCCGCCTATGATCAGCTCCAACGTCTACTACTAGCGCTTAAAGATTTCTGAGTAGGGTTACCTCACTAATTGAAACACATCCCCTCTCACTAATTGGAACGCATTATCGGTCGTTCTTGTCTCAAAAACTATGCAATCTGGCTATTTTGAATTCAACAATACTTTACAAAAAAACTCGCAGGGAAAATATATTTTTGACATTTTATACTTTGTGCGTCAAAATGTTTTAGATGAACTACAAAACTTCGTTCTAAAAAGGCTAGTCCAAAATCATAATTTTGAATGTGAAAAAAATCACACCTTCGAAAGTCGGAAAAAAGATTGCTTGTATCAAGGCGAGAACATAATTATCCGGCTGACATTTATCGTGAGTGACGTAACAGACTTTGCTTTGAGTGCTGTTTAAAAAAATATAGTTATATAAAGTTTAAAAAAACTAATAAACTCAACAAAACAGAAAAGAAACTGTTCTCTGAGTTTCTATTGGAAAAAATTATCATCTTAAATTTTTTATGTTTTTAGTTGTCACAATTACCTGCAATGTGCAAGGTGATTTTTCTTCCAGCAGCATTTTTTCTAACTTTTCAAATCAAAGAAAAACCTTGGCAAAATTAGGTTAATGTTTTGCTAATTTTCAAGAGTGTTACGGAACATGTTAGCAAAATAAGACAGTAATGGTTGTTGAAGCTCGAAATTAAACTCCTTCTGATCTTTTTTAGCAAGTTGAGGCACAATTTTTTAGCCCAGAAAAAAAACTGAGCGAAAATGATGGTATGCCTTAAAATTCATGATATACAAAAGTGATGATAGCCGTTTATTATGGATGAAACAGACGTTTTCTGCAAAAAAAACGAACAGCTCGGGCAATGTCCGTTTCCATTATAAGCGCATAATCGTAGTACCCTAGAGCTGAAAAGTAACAAGATTGCTTGTAACTCAAGGCAGAGCCATGGAAGTTCTGACCCCTCCTTAAAGTTCAAGGAAAAGTTTTGTTTTTCAAAAATAAAAACGAATTCAAAATTTAATCCGCATTTCTTTTGAGAATTTCAAAAAGTTTGAGTTTTTGTAGATGCAAAAAGATTCTGAAAAGAACAAAGTGAGGCAATGTGTATAGCAATTTAATAATAAAGTCAGTAGTGGAGGTTGGAGCTGATCATAGGAGCCCTGAAAAACGTTGTGCATGAAGATACGATGTGAATTTCAGGCCTTCTTTTGATAATTAATTTTGATATTTTAGAAAGTTTTGATTAGAAATTTTTTTTCCGCTAAACGGTTAGGGCTCATTAGCTAATTTGTAAACATCTATTGTTCAAACCTTTCTGAATACCCTTTGTGTCTCTTTACTTTTTCTAACTTATAGTGCGGAAGACCCAAGATCTATAAGGTAACTTATTACATAGGATTTTCCAAGGCCGCCTATGATCAGCTCCAACGTCTACTACTAGCGCTTAAAGATTTCTGAGTAGGATTACCTCACTAATTGAAACACATCCCCTCTCACTAATTGGAACGCATTATCGGTCGTTTTTGTCTCAAAAACTATGCAATCTGGCTATTTTGAATTCAACAATACTTTACAAAAAAACTCGCAGGTAAAATATATTTTTGACATTTTATACTTTGTGCGTCAAAATGTTTTAGATAAACTACAAAACTTCGTTCTAAACAGGCTAGTCCAAAATCATAATTTTGAATGTGAAAAAAATCACACCTTCGAAAGTCGGAAAAAAGATTGCTTGTATCAAGGCGAGAACATAATTATCCGGCTGACATTTATCGTGAGTGACGTAACAGACTTTGCTTTGAGTGCTGTTTAAAAAAATATAGTTATAGAAAGTTTAAAAAAACTAATAAACTCAACAAAACAGAAAAGAAACTGTTCTCTGAGTTTCTATTGGAAAAAATTATCATCTTAATTTTTTTATGTTTTTAGTTGTCACAATTACCTGCAATGTGCAAGGTGATTTTTCTTCCAGCAGCATTTTTTCTAACTTTTCAAATAAAAGAAAAACCTTGGCAAAATTAGGTTAATGTTTTGCTAATTTTCAAGAGTGTTACGGAACATGTTAGCAAAATAAGACAGTAATGGTTGTTGAAGCTCGAAATTAAACTCCTTCTGATCTTTTTTTAGCAAGTTCAGGCACAAGTTTTTAGCCCAGAAAAAAAACTGAGCGAAAATGATGGTATGCCTTAAAATTCATGATATACAAAAGTGATGATAGCCGTTTATTATGGATGAAACAGACGTTTTCTGCAAAAAAAAACGAACATCTCGGGCAATTTTCGTTTCCATTATAAGCGCATAATCGTAGTACCCTAGAGCTGAAAAGTAACAAGATTGCTTGTAACTCAAGGCAGAGCCATGGAAGTTCTGACCCCTCCTTAAAGTTCAAGGAAAAGTTTTGTTTTTCAAAAATAAAAACGAATTCAAAATTTAATCAGCATTTCTTTTGAGAATTTCAAAAAGTTTGAGTTTTTGTAGATGCAAAAAGATTCTGAAAAGAAAAAAATGAGGCAATGTGTATAGCAATTTAATAATAAAGTCAGTAGTGGAGGTTGGAGCTGATCATAGGAGCCCTGAAAAACCTTGTGCATGAAGATACGATGTGAATTTCAGGCCTTCTTTTGATAATTAATTTTGATATTTTAGAAAGTTTTGATTAGAAATTATTTTTCCGCTAAACAGTTAGGGCTCATTATCTAATTTGTAAACATCTATTGTTCAAACCTTTCTGAATACCCTTTGAGCCTCTTTACTTTTTCTAACTTATAGTGTGGAAGACCCAAGATCTATAAGGTAACTTATTACATAGGATTTTCCAAGGCCGCCTATGATCAGCTCCAACGTCTACTACTAGCGCTTAAAGATTTCTGAGTAGGATTACCTCACTAATTGAAACACATCCCCTCTCAATAATTGGAACGCATTATCGGTCGTTTTTGTCCCAAAAACTATGTAATCTGGCTATTTTGAATTCAACAATACTTTACAAAAAAACTCGCAGGAAAAATATATTTTTAACTTTTATACTTTGTGCGTCAAATTGTTTTAGATGAACTAAAAAACTTCGTTTTTAACAGGCTAGTACAAAATCATAATTTTGAATGTGAAAAATAATCACACCTTCGAAAGTCGGAAAAAAGATTGCTTGTATCAAGGCGACAACATAATTATCCGGCTGACATTTATCGTGAGTGACGTAACAGACTTTGCTTTGAGTGCTGTTTAAAAAAACATAGTTATAGAAAGTTTAAAAAAACTAATAAACTCAACAAAACAGAAAAAAAACTGTTTTCTGAGTTTCTATTGGAAAAAATTATCATCTTAAAATTTTTATGTTTTTAGTTGTCACAATTACCTGCAATGTGCAAGGTGATTTTTCTTCCAACAGCATTTTTTCTAACTTTTCAAATCAAAGAAAAACCTTGGCAAAATTAGGTTAATGTTTTGCTAATTTTCAAGAGTGTTACGGAACATGTTAGCAAAATAAGACAGTAATGGTTGTTAAAGCTCGAAATTAAACTCCTTCTGATCTTTTTTTAGCAAGTTGAGGCACAATTTTTTAGCCTAGAAAAAAAAACTGAGCAAAAATGATGGTATGCCTTAAAATTCATGATATACAAAAATGATGATAGCCGTTTATTATGGATGAAACAGACGTTTTCTGCAAAACAAAACGAACAGCTCGGGCAATGTCCGTTTCCATTATAAGCGCATAATCTTCGTACCCTAGAGCTGAAAAGTAACAAGATTGCTTGGAACTCAAGGCAGAGCCATGGAAGTTCTGACCCCTCCTTAAGGTTCAAGGAAAAGATTTGTTTTTCAGAAATAAAAGCGAATTCAAAATTTAATCAGCATTTCTTCTGAGAATTTCAAAAAGTTTGAGTGTTTTTAGATGTGTCTAGCAATTTAATAATAACGTCAGTAGTGGAGGTTGGAGCTGATTATAGGGGCCCTGAAAAATGTTGTGCATGAAGATACGATGTGAATTTCAGGCCTTCTTTTGATAATTAATTTTGATATTTTAGAAAGTTTTGATTAGAAATTATTTTTCCGCTAAACAGTTCGGGCTCATTATCTAATTTGTAAACATCTATTGTTTAAACCTTTCTGAATACCCTATGTGTCTCTTTACTTTTTCTAACTTATAGTGCGGAAGACCCAAAATCTATAAGGTAATTTATTACATAGGATTTTTCAAGGCCGCCTATGATCAGCTCCAACGTCTACTACTAGCGCTTAAAGATTTCTGAGTAGGATTACCTCACTAATTGAAACGCATCCCCTCTCACTAATTGGAACGCATTATCGGTCGTTTTTGTCTCAAAAACTATGCAATCTGGCTATTTTGAATTCAACAATACTTTACAAAAAACTCGCAGGGAAAATACATTTTTGACTTTTATATTTTGTGCGTCAAATTGTTGTAGATGACTACAAAACTTCGTTCTAAAAAGGCTAGTCCAAAATCATAATTTTCAATGTGAAAAAAATCACACCTTCGAAAGTCGGAAAAAAGATTGCTTGTATCAAGGCGAGAACATAATTATCCGGCTGACATTTATCGTGAGTGACGTAACAGACTTTGCTTTGAGTGCTGTTTAAAAAAATATAGTTATAGAAAGTTTAGAAAAAACTAATAAACTCAACAAAACAGAAAAAAAACTGTTATCTGAGTTTCTATTGGAAAAAATTATCATCTTAAAGTTTTTATGTTTTTAGTTGTCACAATTACCTGCAATGTGAAGGTGATTTTTCTTCCAGCAGCATTTTTTCTAACTTTTCAAGTCTAAGAAAAAACTTGGCAAAATTAGGTTAATGATTTGCTAATTTTCAAGAGTGTTAGGGAACATGTTAGCAAAATTAGACAGTAATGGTTGTTGACGCTCGAAATTAAACTCCTTCTGATCTTTTTTTAGCAAATTGAGGCACAATTTTTTAGCCCAGAAAAAAAAACTGAGCGAAGATGATGGTATGCCTTAAAATTCATGATATACAAAAATGATGATAGCCGTTTATTATGGATGAAACAGACGTTTTCTGCAAAAAAAAACGAACAGCTCGGGCAATGTCCGTTTCCATTATAAGCGCATAATCTTCGTACCCTAGAGCTGAAAAGTAACAAGATTGCTTGTAACTCAAGGCAGAGCCATGGAAGTTGTGACCCTTCCTTAAGGTTCAAGGAAAAGGTTTGTTTTTCAAAATTAAAAACGAATTCGAAATTGAATCAGCATTTCTTTTGAGTATTTCAAAAAGTTTGAGTTTTTTTAGATGCAAAAAGACTCTGAAAAGAACAAAGTGAGGCAATGTGTCTAGCAATTTAATAATAACATCAGTAGTGGAGGTTGGAGCTGATCATAGGGACCCTCAAAAACGTTGTGCATGAAGATACGATGTGATTTTCAGGCCTTCTTTTGATAATTTATTTTGATATTTTAGAAAAATTTGATTAGAAATTATTTTTCCGCTAAACAGTTCGGGCTCATTATCTAATTTGTAAACATCTATTGTTTAAACCTTTCTGAATACCCTTTGTGTCTCTTTACTTTTTCTAACTTATAGTGCGGAAGACCCAAAATCTATAAGGTAACATATTACATAGGATTTTCCAAGGCCGCCTATGATCAGCTCCAACGTCTACTACTAGCGCTTAAAGATTTCTGAGTAGGATTACCTCACTAATTGAAACACATCCCCTCTCATTAATTGGAACGCATTATCGGTCGTTTTTGTCTCAAAAACTATGCAATCTGGCTATTTTGAATTCAACAATAATTTACAAAAAAACTCGCAGGGAAAATATATTTTTGACATTTTATACTTTGTGCGTCAAAATGGTTTAGATGAACTACAAAACTTCGTTCTAAACAGGCTAGTCCAAAATCATAATTTTGAATGTGAAAAAAATCACACCTTCGAAAGTCGGAAAAAAGATTGCTTGTATCAAGGCGAGAACATAATTATCCGGCTGACATTTATCGTGAGTGACGTAACAGACTTTGCTTTGAGTGCTGTTTAAAAAAATATAGTTATAGTAAGTTTGAAAAAACTAATAAACTCAACAAAACAGAAAAGAAACTGTTTTCTGAGTTTCTATTGGAAAAAATTATCATCTTAAAATTTTTATGTTTTTAGTTGTCACAATTACCTGCAATGTGCAAGGTGATTTTTCTTCCAGCAGCATTTTTTCTAACTTTTCAAATCAAAGAAAAACCTTGGCAAAATTAGGTTAATGTTTTGCTAATTTTCAAGAGTGTTACGGAACATGTTAGCAAAATTAGACAGTAATGGTTGTTGAAGCTCGAAATTAAACTCCTTCTGATCTTTTTTTAGCAAGTTGAGGCACAATTTCCTAGCCCAGAAAAAAAAAACTGAGCGAAAATGATGGTATGCCTTAAAATTCATGATATACAAAAATGATGACAGCCGTTTATTATGGATGAAATAGACGTTTTCTGTTTTCTGCAAAAAAAAGGAACAGCTCGGGCAATGTCCGTTTCCATTATAAGCGCATAATCTTCGTACCCTAGAGCTGAAAAGTAACAAGATTGCTTGTAAGTCAAGGTAGAGCCATGGAAGTTCTGACCCCTCCTTAAGGTTCAAGGAAAAGTTTTGTTTTTCAAAAATAAAAACGAATTCAAAATTTAATCAGCATTTCTTTTGAGAATTTCAAAAAGTTTGAGTTTTTTTTAGATGTGTCTAGCAATTTGAGAATAACGTCAGTAGTGGAGTTTGGAGCTGATCATAGTGGCCCTGAAAAATGTTGTGCATGAAGATACGATGTGAATTTCAGGCCTTCTTTTGATAATTAATTTTGATATTTTAGAAAGTTTTGATTGGAAATTATTTTTCCGCTAAACAGTTCGCGCTCATTATCTAATTTGTAAACATCTATTGTTTAAACCTTTCTGAATACCCTCTGTGTCTCTTTACTTTTTCTAACTTATAGTGCGGAAGACCCAAAATCTATAAGGTAACTTGTTACATAGGATTTTCCTAGGCCGCCTATGATCAGCTCCAACGTCTACTACTAGCGCTTAAAGATTTCTGAGTAGGATTACCTCACTGTTTTCTGAGTTTCTATTGGAAAAAATTATCATCTTAAAATTTTTATAATTTTAGTTGTCACAATTACCTGCAATGTACAAGGTGATTTTTCTTCCAGCAGCATTTTTTTCTAACTTTTCAAATCAAAGAAAAACCTTGGCAAAATTAGGTTAATGTTTTGCTAATTTTCAAGAGTGTTACGGAACATGTTAGCAAAACTAGACAGTAACGGTTGTTGAAGCTCGAAATTAAACTCCTTCTGATCTTTTTTTAGCAAGTTGAGGCATAGTTTTTTAGCCCAGAAAAAAAAACTGAGCGAAAATGATGGTATGCCTTGAAATTCATGATATAGAAAAATGATGATAGCCGTTTATTATGGATGAAACAGACGTTTTCTGCAAAAAAAAACGAATAGCTCGGGCAATGTCCGTTTCCATTATAAGCGCATAATCTTCGTACCCTCGAGCTGAAAAGTAACAAGATTGCTTGTAACTCAAGGCAGAGCCATGGAAGTTCTGACCCCTCCTTAAAGTTCAAGGAAAAGTTTTGTTTTTCAAAAATAAAAACGAATTCAAAATTTAATCAGCATTTCTTTTGAGAATTTCAAAAAGTTTGAGTTTTTGTAGATGCAAAAAGATTCTGAAAAGAACAAAGTGAGGCAATGTGTCTAGCAATTTAATAATAAAGTCAGTAGTGGAGGTTGGAGCTGATCATAGGAGCCCTGAAAAACGTTGTGCATGAAGATACGATGTGAATTTCAGGCCTTCTTTTGATAATTAATTTTGATATTTTAGAAAGTTTTGATTAGAAATTATTTTTCCGCTAAACAACTAGGGCTCATTATCTAATTTGTAAACATCTATTGTTCAAACCTTTCTGAATACCCTTTGTGTCTCTTTACTTTTTCTAACTTAAAGTGCGGAAGACCCAAGATCTATAAGGTAACTTATTACATAGGATTTTCCAAGGCCGCCTATGATCAGCTCCAACGTCTACTACTAGCGCTTAAAGATTTCTGAGTAGGATTACCTCACTAATTGAAACACATCCCCTCTCACTAATTGGAACGCATTATCGGTCGTTTTTGTCTCAAAAACTATGCAATCTGGCTATTTTGAATTCAACGATACTTTACAAAAAAACTCGCAGGGAAAATATATTTTTGACATTTTATACTTTGTGCGTCAAAATGTTTTAGATGAACTACAAAACTTCGTTCTAAAAAGGCTAGTCCAAAATCATAATTTTGAATGTGATAAAAATCACACCTTCGGAAGTCGGAAAAAATATTGCTTGTATCAAGGCGAGAACATAATTATCCGGCTGACGTTTATCGTGAGTGACGTAACAGATTTTGCTTTGAGTGCTGTTTAAAAAAATATAGTTATAGAAAGTTTAAAAAAACTAATAAACTGAACAAAACAGAAAAGAAACTGTTCTCTGAGTTTCTACTGGAAAAAATTATCATCTTAAACTTTTTTTATGTTTTTAGTTGTCACAATTACCTGCAATGTGCAAGGTGATTTTTCTTCCAGCAGCATTTTTTCTAACTTTTCAAATCAAAGAAATACCTTGGCAAAATTAGGTTAATGTTTTGCTAATTTTCAAGAGTGTTACGGAACATGTTAGCAAAATAAGACAGTAATGGTTGTTGAAGCTCGAAATTAAACTCCTTCTGATCTTTTTTTAGCAAGTTGAGGCACTATTTTTTAGCCAAGAAAAAAACTGAGCGAAAATGATGGTATGCCTTAAAATTCATGATATACAAAAGTGATGATAGCCGTTTATTATGGATGAAACAGACGTTTTCTGCAAAAAAAAACGAACAGCTCGGGCAATGTCCGTTTCCATTATAAGCGCATAATCGTAGTACCCTAGAGCTGAAAAATAACAAGATTGCTTGTAACTCAAGGCAGAGCCATGGAAGTTCTGACCCCTCCTTAAAGTTCAAGGAAAAGTTTTGTTTTTCAAAAATAAAAACGAATTCAAAATTTAATCAGCATTTCTTTTGAGAATTTCAAAAAGTTTGAGTTTTTGTAGATGCAAAAAGATTCTGAAAAGAACAAAGTGAGGCAATTTGTATAGCAATTTAATAATAAAGTCAGTAGTGGAGGTTGGAGCTGATCATAGGAGCCCTGAAAAACGTTGTGCATGAAGATACGATGTGAATTTCAGGCCTTCTTTTGATAATTAATTTTGATATTTTAGAAAGTTTTGATTAGAAATTATTTTTCCGCTAAACAGTTAGGGCTCATTATCTAATTTGTAAACATCTATTGTTCAAACCTTTCTGAATACCCTTTGTGTCTCTTTACTTTTTCTAACTTATAGTGCGGAAGACCCAAGATCTATAAGGTAACTTATTACATAGGATTTTCCAAGGCCGCCTATGATCAGCTCCAACGTCTACTACTAGCGCTTAAAGATTTCTGAGTAGGATTACCTCACTAATTGAAACACATCCCCTCTCACTAATTGGAACGCATTATCGGTCGTTTTTGTCTCAAAAACTATGCAATCTGGCTATTTTGAATTCAACAATACTTTACAAAAAAACTCGCAGGTAAAATATATTTTTGACATTTTATACTTTGTGCGTCAAAATGTTTTAGATGAACTACAAAACTTCGTTCTAAACAGGCTAGTCCAAAATCATAATTTTGAATGTGAAAAAAATCACACCTTCGAAAGTCGGAAAAAAGATTGCTTGTATCAAGGCGAGAACATAATTATCCGGCTGACATTTATCGTGAGTGACGTAACAGACTTTGCTTTGAGTGCTGTTTAAAACAATATAGTTATAGAAAGTTTAAAAAAACTAATAAACTCAACAAAACAGAAAAGAAACTGTTCTCTGAGTTTCTATTGGAAAAAATTATCATCTTAATTTTTTTATGTTTTTAGTTGTCACAATAACCTGCAATGTGCAAGGTGATTTTTCTTCCAGCAGCATTTTTTCTAACTTTTCAAATAAAAGAAAAAACCTTGGCAAAATTAGGTTAATGTTTTGCTAATTTTCTAGAGTGTTATGGAACATGTTGGCAAAATAAGACAGTAATGGTTGTTGAAGCTCGAAATTAAACTCCTTCTGATATTTTTTTAGCAAGTTGAGGCACAATTTTTTAGCCCAGAAAAAAAACTGAGCGAAAATGATGGTATGCCTTAAAATTCATGATATACAAAAGTGATGATAGCCGTTTATTATGGATGAAACAGACGTTTTCTGCAAAAAAAAACGAACAGCTCGGGCGATAATCGTTTCCATTATATGCGCATAATCGTAGTACCCTAGAGCTGAAAAGTAACAAGATTGATTGTAACTCAAGGCAGAGCCATGGAAGTTCTGACCCCTCCTTAAAGTTCAAGGAAAAGTTTTGTTTTTCAAAAATAAAAACGAATTCAAAATTTAATCAGCATTTCTTTTGAGAATTTCAAAAAGTTTGAGTTTTTGTAGATGCAAAAAGATTCTGAAAAGAACAAAGTGAGGCAATGTGTCTAGCAATTTAATAATAAAGTCAGTAGTGGAGGTTGGAGTTGATCATAGGAGCCCTGAAAAACGTTGTGCATGAAGATACGATGTGAATTTCAGGCCTTCTTTTGATAATTAATTTTGATATTTTAGAAAGTTTTGATTAAAAATTATTTTTCCGCTAAACAGATAGGGCTCATTATCTAATTTGTAAACATCTATTGTTCAAACCTTTCTGAATACCCTTTGTGTCTCTTTATTTTTTCTAACTTATTATGCGGAAGACCCAAGATCTATAAGGTAACTTATTACATAGGATTTTCCAAGGCCGCCTATGATCAGCTCCAACGTCTACTACTAGCGCTTAAAGATTTCTGAGTAGGATTACCTCACTAATTGAAACACATCCCCTCTCACTAATTGGAACGCATTATCGGTCGTTTTTGTCTCAAAAACTATGCAATCTGGCTATTTTGAATTCAACAATACTTTACAAAAAAACTCGCAGGGAAAATATATTTTTGAAATTTTGTACTTTGTGCTTCAAAATGTTTTAGATGAACTACAAAACTTCGTTCTAAACAGGCTAGTCCAAAATCAAAATTTTGAATGTGAAAAAAATCACACCTTCGAAAGTCGGAAAAAAGATTGCTTGTATCAAGGCGAGAACATAATTATCCGGCTGACATTTATCGTGAGTGACGTAACAGACTTTGCTTTGAGTGCTGTTTAAAAAAATATAGTTATAGAAAGTTTAAAAAAACTAATAAACTCAACAAAACAGAAAAGAAACTGTTCTCTGAGTTTCTATTGGAAAAAATTATCATCTTAATTTTTTTATGTTTTTAGTTGTCACAATTACCTGCAATGTGCAAGGTGATTTTTCTTCCAGCAGCATTTTTTCTAACTTTTCAAATAAAAGAAAAAACCTTGGCAAAATTAGGTTAATGTTTTGCTAATTTTCAAGAGTGTTACGGAACATGTTAGCAAAATTAGACAGTAATGGTTGTTGAAGCTCGAAATTAAACTCCTTCTGATCGTTTTTTAGCAAGTTGAGGCACAATTTTGTAGCCCAGAAAAAAAACTGAGCAAAGATGATGGTATGCATTAAAATTCATGATATACAAAAATGATGATAGCCGTTTATTATGGATGAAACAGACGTTTTCTGCAAAAAAAAACGAACAGCTCGGGCAATGTCCGTTTCTATTATAAGCTCATAATCTTCGTACCCTAGAGCTGAAAAGTAAGAAGATTGCTTGTAACTCAAGGCAGAGCCATGGAAGTTCTGACCCTTCCTTAAGGTTCAAGGAAAAGTTTTGTTTTTCAAAAATAAAAACGAATTCAAAATTAAATCTGCTTTTTTTTGAGAATTTCAAAAAGTTTGAGTTTTTTTAGATGCAAAAAGACTCTGAAAAGAACAAAGTTAGGCAATCTGTCTAGCAATTTAATAATAACGTCAGTAGTGGAGGTTAGAGCTGATCATAGGGGCCCTGAAAAACGTTGTGCATGAAGATAAGATGTGAATTTCCGGCCTTCTTTTGATAATTAATTTTGATATTTTAGAAAGTTTTGATTAGAAATTATTGTTCCGCTAAACAGTTCGGGTTCATTATCTAATTTGTAAACATTTATTGTTTAAACCTTTCTGAATACCCTTTGTGTCTCTTTACTTTTTCTAACTTAAAGTGCGGAAGACCCAAAATCTATAAGGTAACTTATTACATAGGATTTTCCAAGGCCGCCTATGATCAGCTCCAACGTCTACTACTAGCGCTTAAAAATTTCTGAGTAGGATTACCTCACTAATTGAAACGCATCCCCTCTCACTAATTGGAACGCATTATCGGTCGTTTTTGTCTCAAAAACTATGCAATCTGGCTATTTTGAATTCAACAATACTTTACAAAAAACTCGCAGGGAAAATATATTTTTGACTTTTATACTTTGTGCGTCAAATTGTTTTAGATGAACTACAAAACTTCGTTTTAAACAGGCTAGTCCAAAATCATAATTTTGAATGTGAAAAAAATCACACCTTCGAAAGTCGGAAAAAAGATTGCTTGTATCAAGGCGACAACATAATTATCCGGCTGACATTTATCGTAAGTGACGTAACAGACTTTGCTTTGAGTGCTGTTTAAAAAATATAGTTATAGAAAATTTAAAAAAACTAATAAACTCAACAAAACAGAAAACAATTTGTTTTCTGAGTTTCTATTGGAAAAAATTATCATCTTAAAATTTTTATGTTTTTAGTTGTCACAATTACCTGCAATGTGCAAGGTGATTTTTCTTCCAGCAGCATTTTTTCTAACTTTTCAAATCAAAGAAAAACCTTGGCAAAATTAGCTTAATGTTTTGCTAATTTTCAAGAGTGTTACGGAACATGTTAGCAAAATTAGACTGTTGTTTTGATAGTTTTAAGAGTTTTTGATATCTTTTGTTACAATTGTTCATATTTAGGACACTCATGAAGCTTTTCTCTGGATTTGTACCAAATACGGCGATTTTCGGTTAGATTTTGCTCCTTCCTCACTTGCTGAATAATTTTTGATACAGTGGGACGAGCACAGCCCCTTTTGTTTGAAAAACTCTATGCCATCCTCCGACCGAAAAATTGGTTTATTGATTTCCAATTATATGGATGAATTGATTTCCAATAAAATAGCTGGTTTGAAATCTGGACTTCTTCGTAGAGTTTAACGTATATACTCCTACGTTATTTAAAATAATCGTTAAATGACCGGAGCTGCTCATTCTCAGTTGTGACGTAGAGAGCTCCTAGTGCCGACTCCAAGTAGCGTTCAGAAATGAGAGCAAAAGCAAAAAAGGATTTTCCTCTCTCATGTCTTTTTCTCTTCTGTATTAAACCACCAGTCCTAATTCTTGAGTTTCTGTATTTTTTGCAAATTGGCCTACGCAAAACCAAAAAAGCATCCTTTCACACACGTTGTGAGGAGTTCCGACTTGAAAGCAAAATTGCTGCTTTTTCGAAATCATTAACAACTTTTGCTGGCTCCTATAGTGGATTGCACCCTAATTGCTTGTTGGTTGTTGTAGAGTTTTTTGTTGTAATAGGAAGTAAACAACCGGGAGGGAGCTGTTGTTTTTATTAGTAACTACAGCATATAATTGATAAAACAAGGATGGAAAACTTTTAAATGTGCCATCAGCGGGCCAAGTAATGAAACTCACTAAAATGTCCACGTTTGTCTCAGTGGTGAACAAAATAAGTCAGTCGCAATCCCCCGGCCCCGAGTCATGAGCCAAGAAGCTCTCTCCCCTTAGAGCTGCTTAAAGTTCCATGGGAAATGCATTGTCCCCCATGGTCTCTGGCTCTTGCGCTCTTGCAACCGACATAAGATTGATCACAATTGCTGCACACTCTACCAAAACAAGGCTCGTTACGTTTTAATAAATAGATTGAGGTTATTCCTGTATCTTTTGCGCTCGTTCCCGTTTTTGTTGCATGTCAATAAAACATTTTGGAGTGTTTATATTTTGCACCCCAAGAGGTGTTTCAAACAGTAGGGACGGATTCTCGAAACTGTTTTTCAATGTTTGCATACATTCTTCACAATTTTTAATTGCTATGCAAGTGAACGTCATGCTTTTTACCTTTTTTGAACCAAAATTGTTGACATTTCAAATTGAAAAAATGCCAAAAAGTTCAGACACCTATAGAGATTGTACTTTTCAACTTCTCGTTCTGAGGCAACACGTATTGTAAGTGATCCAAATTTTTCTCCACGAAAAAACTATCACGTGGGAATACTTGTGATTTACAAGGTATTTTTGAGCTTCTCCGAAATGTTAATCCCCTTTTTATCTAAATCGAACTTCTTTGAATTTTTTTAATCTTCAAATGTCAAGATTCATTATTCGCGCTGACTTGTAGTGAAATGCAACATTATTTGAATGAGTGTTAACATGTTTAGAAACCAAGCCAAAATGATGATTTACCAATTGATACAGTCAAGATTTTGGACTCAAATCATATCTTCCCCCAAAAACAGTTGTGAATTAAGTATAAAATTAAAGAATATTTCGTGGGGGATTACTGTCTTAGCGTTTTGCGAGTCGACGTAATTGCCATTTTACACGAGTACTCTTTTTTGCGAATTGTCTTTTCTTGTGATTTGTCTTGTTACGTGATTGCATCATACCGCATTTAAGAACAATTTATCACTAATTCGATCTATCTCCAGTGAACTCCTCAACTTTACTTTGAAAACTACTGACTATTTAAAAACATTTTTATGATCAAAAGTTATGCTAGTTTATGAATAGTTTTCTATGTTTGCGCATTTCTTAAATTTTATTTGATGCTCCATTTTTGATATATATTAATTTCTGCTGGACTAACTCTAAAAATATAATTAATCAAATTAAAATAAGTTAGCTTCTAGGTAACTTTTCAATTGAATCCTTTCTAAAGACTGACAAGAACTGGATCGAACGCAAACGTTGTGGGATGACCTTCGTGCAGTCTGTTGGAACACGCAGTGCCGTTCTGTTTAGACCAATCAAACGGCTCCTGTTGCTCATGTGTTGGTCCGCTAATAGCAATCATCTGCATTGATTTCACCAAGCTCATTCCGACCATTTTCAAATCAGTCGCTCCGTGACATCTCGAGCCTTCTGCTGCAATTTTACAATTTTGAGTTGTAGGATTCAACTCACATCTGGCGCTGATACCGTTTTCAGCACTGTAAGCTAGAGGTGTACAGTTTGCCTTTGCGTAAGGATCGTTCTGATAGTCATTGTAGCGCATTAAAGCTATGCTCGAGTTTAAGTCGACAACTTTCGAGAGTTCTCGTCTGAAAATATTAGCTCGAGGGCAATGGTCATGCGAAAAAAAACGGCCCATACTCATTTATGTACGCAGTGTAGTTGTTTTTTTCTTGGGTCTCAGTAAACGCCGGAATGTTGTAGCTAACCCATGCATTCAGATCCAATTCCAAAGATTCTGACATGTCTTTGGTGACAACAAAACCCGGCATTTGTTCCAGAACGTACAGAGTTCCGGGTCCAATTGGAGTATGAGGGGCAAATTTTTTGTAATCAACTACCATCCATTGGTTATTGTAAGTTCCAGAATTGTACATCGCGAAATATTTGGTCCAGTCGAGCCCTGATTTGCTGAGACGATTAGCCAATGAGACTCGAAGAAAATAGGGTACGGATCCGTTCGGTACAATGAAGTCGTAGAGAGTGTCATTTTGAATGTCATTTGTTGTCTCGATTATGACAAGTTTCTCATTTGTGACGTAGTAGTCGTCAACTGAGTGAACTATTCCGGGGTAGGAACTTTCTAGAATTTGGTGGCCTGGGATGTTATCGTTGCTTGTGGGGTTCATTTTGAACTTCAGATTGTACTTTTTCAAAGTTCTCAACATTGTACTGTAGTCAGACCAGGTGACGTGCGCAGCAATAAGGTCATCGCCCGTGTATCTTATCATGGCGCTGCAAGAGCCGGATCCCATCGTCGACTTACCCCTGGCATACTTCATCTGGATGTCGGTCAGTTCGGTCAAGTACCAATTGTAGATCCAGAACAAACCCATCGGGTCTATAGTTTGGGATACTTTTGCAGGCAAACCCAAATAGCCATCCTCCATGCCTTTGATTTGATACACCAACAACCCTGCTTGGTACCAATAAGTGTCATTTAAATTTTTCTCGATCATTTTCATTACGTAATTGAAGTTATCAACTAGGAAATTTTTTACATCTCCAGTAGGAATTATGTCTTCGACGTATTGGTTGATAAAAGACTGGTTGA
This sequence comes from Symsagittifera roscoffensis, assembly GCF_963678635.1. NCBI lineage: Eukaryota > Metazoa > Xenacoelomorpha > Acoela > Convolutidae > Symsagittifera > Symsagittifera roscoffensis. Next base: position 22,828,249 of record NC_087063.1, read on the forward strand.
TCTGTTTATAAGTCATAAACCCTTCCAGATATCCTGCGCTGTACGCCTGGACTGAATCAGGATAGTCTGGATTCGATGTCAATGTGAGGTATGTGAAACCCTCTTCCTCGATTTTGATGATGTAGGTTGCTTCGACAACCCAACTTTGAGGCTCCTGCGAAACGATGTACGGACCTCCATCGGAATCGAGAGCCACGTAAAACGTGTGTTCTTCTGAACATAGGCAAAGTTTCAAAAGCGACACGACGAACACGAATGAAATCACTTTACTCATTTTTTGTTCGCAATAATAAAGTTCAAATTCATAAAATTATCGCGTCAACTCATTTCGGCAAACATCGGGAAACAATGAATTTAATAGTTTCCGGTAGATTTTAACATTGATAGTATTGGTGCTATTTAAATACCAATTAAAGAAACCATGAGAACAATGGGCAATATCTACAAAAACTTGAAGATAATCTTTGAACTTTGGCATATTCAAATCAATTTTGGAAAGGTCAAAATGTCTGCTAGCCTCATAATCAAACACAAAAGCGTCGCTGGTCGAGAGAAAATTGAATAAATGATCACACAACTTTGTTAATAACACAGTAAAATATAGAAAATGATCAATTAAAAACTCAAATAAAAAAAAGGATAGCCGGTTACTGTGCAAGTAGCACAGAATTATCCGAACATAGTCTTTAGAAAACTAGGTTTAGAAAGTTTTTTTTTTCAAATTAGTGTAGTTTTTTTCTGCTTGCGGTAATATAGAAGATCTGACGTAAAAATAAAATTTAGTTATTTTAGACAGTCATAGTAATATAGGCAAAATGGACAATTTTTTTGTAGAAAATGACTAAAAAACTTTAAAAAGTTTTGAATTTTTTTGAGGTTATTGGTTTACAAGTTGAAGCTAGAAAACTCCAAAAACTTATTTACCTTGCTAAAAATTAAGTTTTAAGGTTTTATTTAAATAAGGCATAATTAAGCTGTTGTACGCCTGCTCACTTGCTTTATTTGCTCGGAGTTATTTGGAAATTTTTAAATACGGTTCGAATCACAACTGAAAGTGCTTTGATATGATATATCACTCAACCCAGCCCGATATTATTCGTTATTAGTAGCAAAAAAAACTAAAACACACCCGAATACAAAGTAACTCCCGATTTTTCAAATGGTCGGAACAATTAAAGAAGTCCATGAAAAAATTTTATTTGAAAAAAATTTATAAGCAAGGATAACCGGTTACTGTGCAAGTAGCACAGAATGTTGTGACCAGTCTTAAAAATTTACAACATAATTAATTTTCCAATTAGTGTCGCTTTTTCGGCTTGGTGTGATAAAACAATCTGAGCGAAAAAGTAGAGCTAAACATTTTCGTCAGTCAAGTAAAATGAAAAACGTTTTTAGAGACAATTAACAAAAAAAAACAAAAAAAAACAAAAAATCAAATTTTTTGTAAAATAATTTTTTTAAACTTTTTACCAAACTTTTAAATTTTTTGGTTCCCAAGTCAAAGCTGAAAACTCCAAAAAAATTCATTAGAATAAAACTAAATTTTAAGACTTAAGCTAAGCATAAATAAGCTAATATGTAAGCCTGCTCACTGGCTCAAAATTAGACGAAAAATGAAAAATTTCAAATCGTTTTTAAAAATTTTTTTTAAAGTCGATCAAATCACGACTAAAAGGTTTTGATATGATATATCACTCAACCCAGTCCGATGATTTTTAGTGGTAGCGAGGAAAACAAAAACAAAGACTGCTTGCTTGCTTTATTCGCTCGAATAAAGACAAAAAATTAAATTCGGTTAATCTCGACACTAGAAAAATTTTTTGAAATTTTTTAAAATTGGTTCGAATCACGATTGAACGGGCTTTAATATGATATTTTACTCTAACCTATCCCATGATTATTTGTGCTAGCTGATTTTGCGTAGAAAACAAAAAGAAGAAGGAAAAAACTGAATTATACCCGAATACAAAGCTCCTCCTCATTTTCAATGGTCGGAACAAAATCCAGATGTAGAAAGTATAAAACTTAGGTCAAATTAAAGCATATTATTGCATATTATTTATTTTTACTCTAACATATTGCATATTATGTATTTTTACTCTAATTAACATTGGATATTATGTATTTTTACTCTAATTAACATTCTCCGCAACAGAAATTCTCAAAAAAAAACTATTGTTCTGACCTTCGAAAAAAGTGAACGACTTTTTGTACTTTATGACGTTTTTTCTTCCAACATTTTTTTAGATCAGCCAGTTTCGGCAGAGATATGTTTTTTTCCAGATAATTGATAAAATCTCGAGCCCAATTTCAAAAAGATATTTCACAGCGATTATTTTTGTAAAGTTATGCGTTCTTTTAAATTTGCCAATATAGGGTAATTAACAAAATTTTAAAAATGATGCTGTTAAAGCGCTAGTGGAAAATTATTCCGCCTTGAAAAAACTTTCCAAATTGAGGCAAGTTAGTGCTCTGACTTTCGAAGGAAGTGAAGGAATAACTTTGCTCGAAGTGGTTTATTTCTCCAGATCAATTTTGACTTTTTAACTGACAATTTTTGAACGGTCCAAAGTCCAAAAACTAGTGGTGCCTTGAGTTTAATTTTAAAAATTATTTCTTCTCTGGTTTTTTTTATCAGGAATTGAAGTTTGTCAATCTGGCTAATTTGAGACAATTAACGCAGCAAATAATTTGTGATATTAACGCGTAAAAGGATATTTAATGCAATCAAAAATCGTTCCAAAATAAATTGAGTCGAGTTATGTGGTGTTACCAGACGGTAAAAGCATCACTTTGGACCTAACATACCTTTTTCCATGAGGAGACTTTAAAAAAATTTTCTGAAAATTTTATCAATTGTTTCCAAATGATGCTTGAAAAAGCTGTTTCAAAGACGTTTTAGAGCAGTCAAATCATTAAGAGCTTCGCCTTAGTTTGAGCAGCCTTGTTTGGTCGCGCTTAAACGTTACTGGACGCTTCTTACATCACTTTGTATTTCACATGAAGTCTTTAAAAACTTTCTTTTTTTTTTTGGAAAAAGCATCACTTTAAAAACCTCATAGACAACTTAGGTCAGTCACGAAACTCAAAGATTCACCTGAAATTATTAACCAGTATTCCAAAAAATCATGTTAAATCAACTCGCGTGTAACGCACCTCCGTTGCTACGAATTTTTTACAACACATGAAAAACCTCATATATTGGAAAAAAGATCTGCATCCTTTGAAGGTATTCTGACTGCACTCAATTACAGGGTTGTTAAATTCAAATTTTGAGAAGCTTCAAAGTTAAATTTTCTAAAAATTTATACAAACGCTTTATCTCGAAAACTACAAAAATTTGAGCAGCCAAATTTGGAGGCAATATTTGCAACTCCTGAGAGTACTCTGACAGCTCCTAACTACACATTCGGAGTTTCCAGCTTTTTTTTCAAAAAAATTTTTAACTAAACTATCTGAAGTTTGTTGAAAAATACTTGAAGATTCAGATCTCGAAAACTACAAAGAGTTGTGAGGTCACACTTGGATGCAAAATTCGCAACCCCTCGGAGTGCCTTGGAAAAATAATCTTATAGAGATGAGAGCTTATTAAAGTGGTTGAAACATTTAAGAAAAAACATAACAAACGTCACATCTCGGAAAATAAGAGCATTCAAGCTGTCACAATTGAACGCAAGTTTCGCAACTTGGATCTCCTGAGAGTTCCCTCACATACGCAACTACAAGATTGGAAAATTCAAATCTTTTGGAATTTTTCAAAACTTAAATTTTTCAAAAAAATAGTAAGAAATCATAATTTCAAATTTCGTTATTTACTAGTTTGATTGAGTTAACGGAAATTTTTTGAAGAAGTCACAAAAATCGTCGTATCTCGTAAGCTTAAAAAAGTTTGGGCATTCAGAATTCGAGGCCAAACTCGGAACCCTTGGGGAAACCTTGACAGCTTCCCACTATTGGGTTGCTCATTTTGAACTCGGTAGAAAAACACGAGTTCAAACTGTAAAATCGAAAAAAAATTCTTTACTAGTCTAAAATACGATATAGCTTAACAGTGAAAAAGTTCTTTCGTTAAGCACGCAAAAATAATACGTTGAAAAAGCTTGAACGTGGCGAGATAGTGAAGCCCGCGTTTAAATACAAAATCCGGTATTTTAAAAACCTTAGTGAACATGAAAGCAGCTTATACAAATAATTAAAGTCCCATTCAACTGGGATTCATAATCCAGCGTAATTATTTTTTAGTTATCATGCTCCTTTTTCTTATATTAGTTATAATTTCAAAGAAAAATTGAGCAATAATATTAAAATTAGACGCCACATATACATCCGCTGGTAGAAACCTGACATCACCCCAACAAAAAGTAGACAATCTCAAATTTAAAAAGTACTGATTTGAAAATTTATGTTTTTGAAAATTTTCAAAGAGATAAAAACGTCATATCTCAGAAACCAAAAAGCGTTGCAGTCACAATTGGAGTTCAAAAAAATTTACTGAGAATACATTGAGAGCACTGCGTCGTAGTGAAATGTCCTGAGAGTACATTGAGAGCAATTTGATGTGGTGTTGAGGACTTCGAACTTAAAAATTATTTTAGATCTTAAGTTAGAAACATTTTTTAGATCTTTAGAAAAAAATTGAAAAAAGAAAAAAAAAACGACATATTTCAAAAACTAAGATGATTTGAGCAGTCAAATTTGGAGACAAGATTTGCAAACTAGGAGAGTAGGAAAAGAAAACCTCACTGTAGTGTTCGGACTTTCAAATTTTGCAACGTTTTTATTCAATTCATCTTTTTTGAAAACTATTGAAAAAACGTCATATCTCAGAAAATAAAAGTTTTTGGGATGTCATTTCGAAGATATGTTTTGAACATCCTGAGAATAAATTGACAGCACCTCATTACAAGGATGGCATTTTCATATTTTTTGGGTAATTTTCAAATCTAATTTTTCTGAAAGTTTCTGAAAAACACAAAAATGTCAAATCTCGGAACATCAATGTCAAAGATTTAAGCAGTCACTTTTGGATGCAAAATTTGCAGCGTCTGATAGCACCATGACAGCACCTTCATTATAAAGTTGAAAATCAATTTTTATTAAGTTTTTTTTTCATCTAAGTTATCTCGTCACATCTGGGAATTTAAAACGAATTTAGCAGTCATATTGAGTATTTTAATTCAGCATTTTATCACTGTACTGCTAGTTGAAACAAATAACTAGAGCATTTTATCATTGTACTGCTACTTGAAACAAATAATTTTCTTCGGTTCATTTGATGAACTAGACATGCATCAGCTGTGTTAACTTTTTACTAATCGAATATAAGAGCACATATGATATTATACTGCTACCGCAGCCTACCGATTCAAAAATGCTACCAAAAGTAGCAATTTTATTTGCGACTAAGATTAGAAAAAAAGAAACTTCTAACTAATACACTTTGCATAAACACAAGTGCCATATCTGTACTGAAGGCAAGGTGGAATACACACTTTGCATTCTAACGCGAGATCTTAATCGACAACTAAACGGCCGAAAACCATCAGCAAAAAAATGAAAATACTCATATCTATAATTATATATGCAAATAGATCTATCAAAATGTAGTGACAATTTTGACAAAAATGCACAGACATTAAAATTCGAAACAGGGGTGAAGCTGCGCTTCGCAATTACCAGCGAAGAAAATGCAAAAAAAGAGCTCTAAACAGGCAAAACAAACTGAAATACGGAAAATTGTTTAAACACCTCAAAAAATTTTAGTTGACATTAGGAGTATCACGTTTTCACATCTGCTCCACGACCGCTTGTAGTTTTACTAATTCTAGCCACCAATAAGCAGCTACAATTTCTATTATACTGCCAATGTTGTGCAGCAAAAATTCGACCAAAAAAAAAAAATTAAGAAAATTTTCCGGACATGAAAATCTGACTGTTGATTAGCATCTTACATGATCGAATCTGCGCCAAGTATAGTTGCAAGTAAAATACAAGTACCTGTTCCAAAATTGTTATTCATATGTTGTACTGATACAGAAAAGCGTTAATTTCCAAGTTTCAAAAAATGGAATTTACGCTAAAATCTAGCGTTTCTCTTCTCAAGTAGGGGATTAAGCGCTTATTTAAAGAAGAACACTTCTACTCGCTCTTTCAATTGAAGTCATCTCAGATTTGGCTGGGTATCTTTCCAAAATGAACAAGATTCCCAAATCGATCATCCTTTCCTACATCCATAAAGTTTTCTCTACTAATGCATGGGAATAGCCTCTGCTTTCTGATTTGCCCCATGACTTCTAGATCGAAAATTTCTGACCCTGTTTTTTAGATTGAGTCCTGTAGACCAGATTTAGCAAGTAGTTTTAGAGAATAACGACGAAATTTCTTTAAAAAAGGTATAAATTAAAAAAGAATTTTTCCGAAGTCCATAACAGCTTTTTTCAAATAAAAAACAAGGTAAAACAGATCACATAAGCAAAAACAGCACCTGAGAATGAGATATCCCTTAAATTGTTCTTTCGATTGTAACTTTCATCTCTGATTTGTGCATTTAAAATTTATTTGAGAAAACGAAAAAATTCAAAAGGAGGCCAAAAATCCCCCTACTGAAACTTTTGAAGGCCGTATAACGTAAGGTAAAGTGAAAATAGACGAGCGAATTATGCAGGCACATAGAAGAGCAGCCGATTTTTCCATTAACACTATTTTTCTAAAAATCGTCTTGGTAGTTTTTGAGAAAAATTGAAACTTCTCCGAAATGTGTTCAAAAAAATTACGAAGCGTTGCAAACAAAAATGAAAAACAGTAAATCCCATACATTTTCATTATATGTTTTTTTTTAAATCGATCTAATCGAAATATATTAAAATTGTCACCAAATGAGCACTTATTTTGCGACTTCGGTTGGAGAAAATTTTCTTAATAATACACTACGCTTCGCTTGTGTAATTAGCATCAAAAAAACTTGCCATGCCGGAACAAACCCTTCAAGCTATAAAAAACTGGACCGAACAAAAAATTTTAAGTTCCCCTCTCCCACAAAACACACGCAAACAAAACTTTTATTGCTCATCAAACAGCGCAATATGAGGCCACTAAGGCGATAAAAATTAACCCAGAAAAAGGACGAAAATAAAAACCTAAAAAAATCGAGAAAAATACAGCAATGAGTTTTAGACGGGCGAGGTGACGCAAAAATGTACATGGTTATCACCCTTATTTTCAGGTAGAATACGATCCTCCAGCTTTGAGTATTCGACGTCAGGCTGTAAGATTTTAACAAGAAAGCGGCAGAGTATAGAGAGTTTATTGAGCAATAAGAAATCTGACAAATAGTCGATATTGGGCGATTAATTTTATTAGTCCCAACAAACAAAAAGACGAACTAAGTGCGATGATATTATTACTTTTTTGATTCTAACGAGTGGTTATGTATGAATCCAAATAATTAATCTATGAGTCCAAACCGAAATTCAAGATTCTGTAATTGGTCGATATTTCGATATTTATTAGAAATTGCAGAGTAAAGATGATATGGTAACATTTGGTTAAGCGCAAAGTTGGCAACTAAGATGATGATAGTACATTATAGCTATCAGTGATATCATATTTCATCATAAATAGCAGCTAGAATACATCTAAAATGAAAACTTTCAATACCATTTCAATCAAAAAGTAAATTTATGTTTTTAAAAAGTATATATTGAAAACAATTTTTGGAACACAAATCAGCAGAAAGTTTCAAATGAAACTTACTTTGAACTTTTTGATTGAGATCTTCAAAAGATAGAACCCAAAGAAACAAGGTTGTAAATCTAAACTTCATTTCAAATACAGAAAAGTTATCATGATATGCTAAAAGAAGGCTGTTCGCTTCAATCTACGAATGATGATACGCGTGAACATAAAACTGCTCATATTCGTGTCAAAAATATCAAATTTTACATGGCTGCGTTTAAAAACGGATTAACATAAAACGAAGGATTATGTACAGAAAATTTAGAAACAAACATTTGGTAATTTAAGAAAAGATTATCATGTATTTGCTGGTTATTCCTGCGCCTGCAACAGCTCATACGTTATTATTGAAGCGCTAACTCGTTTAAAACTTCACTGACACAATCGCCTTTTGAAACCCTTACCAATTCAAATGTATGAAATTGGAAGATATACATTATGGGAAGAGGTTGAAACGCTGTCTAAAAAAATATCAAATCATAACACGCGGTTACAACTATTCCAAGCTCTTCTACTTTTCATTGCTTGATTACTTAACTTTTCATTGCTTGATTATTTATGAAGTTCACAAGTATTCAGTTTATTTGAACTGTAACTGTTGTCTGTACAATCTCATTCGCTCCTCTGGCGTCATATTTGAGTCGAACGATGCTGTCGGTTTTTGACTGGTCCTACTTGGCTGCTGTTGAGGCTGTTTTTGCCAGTACTCTCGGAAACCCGAAGGACCCGACAAATGTTCTCTTGATGTCGAGTCGCCTCGATTCATCGATGACATTGGGCTATTCTCATCCGTGCTATTTCCTGGCGAACTTGAACCGGGCTTAGGTTTGGGAGGAACTGGAGGTCTAGGTTTGTTCTGCGCGTTCTCACTTAGTGAGCTGTCCAGAAGACTATTTGAAGGATTGGATCGCAGGGAGTCTGATTCTGTGTTAGGCCTGTGTTCAGAGTAGGTGAGGTTTGGAGAGTCAAATTGCTGGGACAAAGATGGAGGTGGAGGTCTTAGAGGGGTCATACTCGAGCCAGTAGTCTGAAACAAAGCCAACAGAAGGTTGGAAAAGAGCCAATGAACGCAATGAAACAGAAGTGTTTATTTTTGAAAAAACTTCGACTTTCAAAGAAAGAAATATATGGTTCCAACCCTCTCTGAATTTCAAGACAAAATTATCATTGACGCTTTTTTGATAAAATTTACTCAATTTGAGAAAACTGGACGAAAAATAAAGTTTTTATTCCGCTGGGAAACCTAAAAATTAAATTCCACCTTCGAATCTAGAAGTCTTTCATGTTTTTTGCGCCACTTCCAAGTTCGTATTTGGAGAGGGCAATTTATCTAACGTTCAGCAGATGATTTTCATACATATCTGTAGTTATTAGAGTATTTTAGACTTTTTCTGGAAAAAAATTACCAAGACCTCTATTAAGAGTTTTCACTACATTCATCGACTCTAATACAATAAAAAACAAGAAACTTTTTAATATCTTTAAAAATAGGAATTTATCAATTCTGTAGAAAGCTAATAGGGAAACTAGAAGACAAGTACCGTTTTTTTCTTCATCGCAGAAAATAATCAGCACTTAACTTAGCAAAAACAATTTACAAATAGAAATAGCAATGCGAGAAAAGGAGACAGAAAAGAAAAGGCCATCCAGTAAATCCAAAAAATGAATTGAAAAAAAAACCTGAACTAAAAAGCTTCAAAATGATGTCTGAAGTGATGCTCTACTTGCATGAAACACACGTCCGGAAACAAAATTGACGGCGTTTGATGAAAACTCAAAACTTGAGTAAATTCCTGTAGAACCGAAAACATAAATGTTGTCATGAAAAACTTTGAACTATAATTTATACTCTAAGCTTTTTAAAACTTCGCGCATTTCGGAGGGAAGCATAAAAATTGCATTTTCCTTGAAACGACCCAAAATTAGGACACTAAGCCAATAAAATAAAATCCGAAATCATTTGGGTCGGAAAAAGTTTTTAAGCGAAGAAAACATAGCCAACAGACAGTTGGAAAAGAGTCAAGGAATGCAAGGAAGCAAAAAATAATGAATGTTTTTGAAAAACTTCAACTTTCGAGTTCCAAAGAAAAAAACATATGGCCATAATTTTTTTTCCATTTCAACAACAAAGAGCAATTTGCATGAACAATTTTTGGTGACACTTTTTTGATAAAAATCAACCCAAACTAAGAACACCGGATCAATAAGTAAATTTTTTATTCCACTGGAAATCTAAAAAAAAAACAGAATCCACTTTCGAAACTAGAAGTCAATCACGTTTTTTGTGACCTTAACTTTTTATTGCTAATCGATAGTGGAATTTGATTTCTTTTAATCAAAGGACATGTAATCAAAAAAATTTAAATCACGATTGCCCCGAATGACACTCACATTGTACCAACAAAGAAAAGTTCAAGCGTAAAATTAGCATTACAAAACTAAGCCTTAATTAAACCGAGAATTTTAGGGTAGACGCTCTTTGAGCCGAAAAGACGATGTCATAAAAACTTGAGCTATAAACAATCTTGAATCAAAGTTATTTTAGAATGAAAATCTATTATCTTGAAATATTTTACAACAGATACTTCGGTCGACTGATCTATGAATTTCTTTTTATGCGCCAATATATACTAATACTGAGGGATGGAGCACCCCAAAAAACGCGATATTTTTAATCAAAACCTTTTGCAGAAAAAAATACTGCGGCGCAGAATTTTTTACCCCAATTGAGAGCACAGAAGCTGTATTAGATGGGCGTAGAAAAACCTGAGAAAAACCTTGATCCGCCCAGTATATAGCTAAATTTTTTTTTTCACAACGCTTTTATCCCCCCTTGACTCTAAATCTTAGCTTATCCACGTCTGCTTATACTGTTGCTCCTTCTCACTTTGTTCTGCGCATGAAGCGGCGGGGGCGGACTGTTGGGCTGAGTAGTGTTAAGGTTGAGGTTCCTCATCTGGAGTCTCTCCAGTTCCCTCTGCCACCTCATCTCCTCAACTCTCCTCTGTCTCTCCTTCTCCCTCTCCATCTCCTTCTCCAACTGGTAACTCTCCATTTCTTGTCTCTACACACAAATTATAATTTTAAACACAGCCCACAGACAGTTGGAAAAGAGTCAATGAACGCAGGTAAACAGAAAAGAAAGTCAACTTTCGAAAATTATTGAATTAAGAAACAGATGCCCTTTCAGTTCTATGAATTACTAGAACAATTTATGAAACACTACTTTGATAAAACCAAACCCAGTTTGAGAAAACTGGACCATTAAGTAAATTTTTCATTCCGCTGCGAAATCTGAATATTAAAATCCACATTCGAAACTAGAAGTCGATCACAATTTTTGTGACCTTTACACTTTTGCTGCTCGATAGTGCAATTTGTCTTCCTTTCAACAGAGGAAATGAACTGAGCTGAAGAAAAAGTAAACATAAGTCAAACAGCGAAAAAGTGAATTTGAGCCTGAACAAAAATCTTCCGCATCTGTATGGGAGTCTGAACTATGTTCATCGACACTTAATACTAATAACATTTTTCAGGTTTTTACATAAAAAAAGAGTATAATTGCCATCCCACTTCCAAGACAGAGAACGTCATTAGACAAAATTACGTGCTTTCAAACTTCTTAAGAATAATTATCAATTTAAAGAAAAAGTTTCCAGTGCTTCACTAAACCACGAGGTCAATTTTGAGAACTTAGCTAGCATCAATTCTACTAGCGATGCAACTACGTCTACAAAAACTTAACACGGTTGTCTTCGATAATGTTCAATTTGAGGAAAAAAAATCGAGAAGTCAATCACAAGCGTTAATTAAGCATCCAGGAAAATTTATCGAGCGGCAACTAAACCGAACATTCTTGGCTGGACTCATTTGTTGAACTGTAAGCAAAACTTGCCCTGAAAAAGCTCAGTTTTGAAACCCGGGAAACACAGAAGGATAAAATTATTTCCTCTTCAAACAATGCAATATAAGGTGACTAAATCGATATAATTGGGTAATTGAATTCGAATATATTTCAGCCAAAAATCTTTTAAATAAAAATAAACAAAAGTACAGAAAAAAATTCTAACAGACATTTACAAATGGAGAGCAAAAGAATGATCATTTTTCTCAAAAAAAATTACACGTCTGTTTAAAAAAATATATATCAAGTTTTTTCAGAAGTTTTGTTCCCACCGCTGAAATTGGGGAGGAACTTAGTCTTCGGGTGTTTTTTTAAAAAAAAACTTTCATGCAAAATGAGATACCACAAAAAATCATTAAAATGAGTCGAGTGATATATCATATTTAAATTCTTCAAGCCGTACTTCAAGCGATTTATGAAACTTCCAAAAGTTAACTCATTATCGAAAAACCGGTTTGAAAATTCAGCTTGTTGATCTAAATTTGAATGAGTAAAGCTAGCGAATAACGTTTTTCAAAAAGAAATTGGTTTTTAAAACCGCAAAAAACATAGTTCTACCAAAAAAAACTGGCTTTTGAAGATCCATGTAAGGCTGCGCTGGGACTTCAAAGTTGAAAAATTCTATGACAATGTGTGAAAAAATAAATTTTTTTATTATGCTATTCCTTTTGAAGACAACTAAATGTCACTATTGAGTGATTGACTTAAATTCTAAGCTTCATCCTCTACCCTCATTATAGTATTATACATAAAACAGCACAATTTTTTACGGAGATGAATCATTATACATAAAACTGCACAATTTTTTTACGGAGATGAATCTACACTTCGCTAGCGAAAAACGCCAAGATATAGGTTTAAAAGACTAAAAAAGAGAAAACAGCCGATGAGTTTGGATAATAAATTCCCTCTGTGGAAGGCCCTACACAGTAGAAAGTTTTCCACTAGAATGCCCCTACACAATTGTGCCACTGACGCTTATAGAAATGCAAGAAAATCAAGACAGCGGCAAAAAGATTTTCTAAATGCACTAAAACATAAATTTTGCAAGCAATTATTTGGAATATAAACATAGCCAACAGAAAGTTGGAAAAGAGTCAATGGACTCAAGTGAACTCAAGTTTCAAATTATTTACAAAAAAAATCTCATTCTTCAAAAAAATGGATGGCCCTAAAGCTCTTTGAATTTACAGAACAATTTATGATTAAGACTTTTATGATAAATTATATGAAATCTGAAATTTAAATTCAACTTTCGAAACAGAAGTCGATTCCGTTTTTCGTGGGATTTACACTTTCGATATAGTGAAGAAATGAGCTGAACTCAAAAAGAAATCAAAAGTTAAACAGGAAATAATCAAACCGCGAAAAAGTAAATTTTAAAACATTTCAAGACAAAAAACATCAGGACCTATATAAGAGTCTGAACTACGTTCGCCAACTCTTACTAAACTCAAGGCAAGCACACTAATTTGGCATGTAATGAATTGAACAGTACAAAGCCAAATGTACAAAATAAGCATTTCAAATTGTTCGCGAAATATACTGCGCTGGAAAATAGCTTGGAGTTTTTACACAATCGATAAATGCAAAAAAGATCTCTAAACAGGCAAAACAAAGTGAAATAAGGAAAAGATTTAAAATACACCTTGCAAATTTTTTTTAGATTAGTAGTACCACGTTCTCACATCTGCTCCGAAACCGATTATAAATTAAAACACTAGCTACCAATAAAACAGCTACATTTGCTATCAAATTTGAAAAAGTTGAATAATTAAGTAAAATGAAAACTAAGTTTGCTGGGAAGTCTGAAAATTAAATTGATCACGTTTTTTTTGTAATCTTTACACTTTCGCTGTTCGATAGTGGATTTTGCCTTCCTTTTAACAAAGCTACGGAAGAGTTAAGTAGGGGATTAACCGTTTATTTAAAAGCAAACTACTACTCGTTCTTTCAATTGAAGTCTTCGTCTGAGATTTGGCTGGGTAGTTCTAGAAAAAGAGAAAATGACCGAAATCCATATCCTTTTCTCTGCTAAAGCATGGGAATAGTCTGCTTTCCCTACCCTAATTTTTAGATTGAACCTTTAATAATAAGATTTAGCAAGTAGGTTTCGAGAAAACGGTAAGAATTATCAGTTTTTCTACCAAAAAATCAAGGTAAAACCGATTAAGTAAGAAAAATCTAAGCACCATGTTACTTTTGATGAACACTCAACCTCTGAATCATCAGGTGAGTTTTTGAAGAAAAAAAATCCACCAAACTGGCAAAATTTCAAAAATTTGACATTTTCTAAGGCCATCTGTATTTTTTCAAAGCGCAGGGCATAGCCGCTAGCGCAGGTAATATTCGCATAACTGATTTTTTTTGTTCGGCTAAATCAATAATCTCAGATTTGGCAGAATAGTTTTTGAGAAAAGTCAAAACGTTTCAAAAATTAACCATTGTAAAAAATGATCTTGTTTGAGGCCAGAACTTTTTTCTACCGATATTGGGAAATAGCCACTTAAGAAGGGGAGATCACCAGAATTTGTTCTTTTGAACGAAAACTTCATCTCAGATTTGTGCATTTAATATTTGAGAACATAGCCAATCGAAGATTAGAAAGGAGTAATGAGCGCAGAAAAAAAACACTGTTTTCGTTGAAAAAATCGCAACTTTCGAATTTCAGAGAAAAAAAATAGCTGTCCTTTAAGCTCTTTGAATTTCTAGAACGATTTATGATTGGCGCTTTTTTGATAACATTAATCCAACTTGAGAAAACTGGACGAACAGGTAAAGTTTTTATTCAGCTGGAAATCTAAAAAAACCAGACTGCTGAAAAAATGAAATTTAGGCCGATAAAAAAGATGAAAAGGGTGAAATTTCAACAAATCCAGCTGGTTAATTTACAACCAATTTGAAAAGCAAAACTCGATTCGGTCGGATTTTTAAAATGCTAAAAACAACTGCAGTTAAAAATAATAACAGCAAAAATAAACTATTCTTAGATGCAGCAACTAAGCCGACAAAACATAAGCAGACAAATAATAGGCCGAAACTTTTCTGAGCCGGAACAATCACCGTTTGAAAAAAAAATTGGTCCTGGTCAGATTCGAACCCACAACATTTGCCGTTCTAGGCGTATTCGTTACCACCAAGCTAAGCGTGCAAGATGAACTACAAAATTTGAATTATTCAAGAACCAAGGTTCCACCAGTTCAATGAATCCTGTGGTTAAAGTTGTTTACGTTGAAAAAAGTCTGGTACCCAAATGCATTACCTTTGCGATAAAAAAGCCTCTCGTATGTACTCACAGAACAGTTTTTCACTTCACAACCACAGAAGAAAATGAATCGATTTACGAATCCAATTCTAATACTTAAAGACACCTAAAACTAGAGCCTTTCAATGGTTTAGGGAAAATAATACCAAAGAGAAAAATAACACCGGCGTCTGGTACAACTTTACTTCACAAACAAAGTAGACCATAGCCAATAGATGTATCGATGAGCTCAAATAAACATAAAAAATACTAGTTTTTTTCTGATAAAATTAACCCAATTTGAAAAACTTGAATATTAAGTAAAATTAAAACTTTTATTTTGCTGGGAAGTCTGAAAATTAAACTCGAAAATAAAAACTGCTAACATTTTTTGTAGTCTTCAAACTTTCGCTGTTCGGTAGTGGATTTTGCCTTCGTTTTAACAAAGCTAGAGAACTGAAGTTGAAAAGAAACCAAAAAATAACCCCCAAAAAAACAGCCAATCGAAGTTTGGAAAAGAGTAAAGAACGCAAGTAAACATATAAAAAAACACTGACTTTCTTGAAAAAATCTCAACTTTCGATTGTCAAAGAAAAAAAAAGATGCCATTCAAGCTCTTTGAATTTCTAGAACGATTTATGACCGGCGCTTTTCGTTAACATGTTTGAAAACTGGATGGATCAACAGGTGAAGTTATTATTCCGCTGGAAATCTGAAAGTTAAATTCCACTTTCGAAATTTGAAATCGTTCATGTTTTTCGCGCGATTTGCACGTTCGTATTTGAAGAGTGCTTATTATGTCACTTTCAGCAGATGAGTTTCGATGAACTCAAAAAGTGCATAGTATACCTAAGTGCATTCATAAATGCTTCAATATTTATGAATGCACATCTGCAGTTATTAGAGACTTTTAAGACTTTTTCCTGAAAAAAAAAACAGCAAGACCAATATAAGAGTCTTCACTCTGTTCATTACTCTTAATTAAATTCCACTTTCGAAACTAGAAATTACGTTTTTTCGCGCCATTTCCACGTTCGTATTTGGGGAGTGCTATTTTTATAATTTTGAGCAGATGAATTTCAAAAAGTGCATATATACCTAAGTTCATTCATAAGTGCATCAATATGTATGAATGCACATCTGTAGTTATTATACTTTTTCCTGAAAACAAAGTACAGTATTTTTTGAGAAAAAATGAAATGCGTGGCAAAAAAAAAACGAAAAACAAATCCCATACATTTTCCCAATAAATGTTTTTTCAAACAGGACTTAACACAAGCCAAAAATGAGGCAGCAACATATGCTATTAACTTGTTTATCCTTAAAAATGATTAAACTCAAATATACCAAAAGTGCCAACAAATGAGTACTTTTATTTGCGACTTAGGTTAGGGAAAAAATCTCCGTAATAATACACTACGCTTGGTTTGTGTAAAAAAAATCATCGTAACAATACACTACGATTCGCTTATGTAACTATTGGGCTGGTGTATGAAATAAATGGCTTTCTTCGGCCTATTAGATGAATTAAAGATGCGTCAACTGTGTTAATATTTATTAATTAAATATCAAAGCACATGTTATT
Organism: Symsagittifera roscoffensis; assembly: GCF_963678635.1. Lineage (NCBI taxonomy): Eukaryota > Metazoa > Xenacoelomorpha > Acoela > Convolutidae > Symsagittifera > Symsagittifera roscoffensis. The sequence goes on from NC_087063.1 coordinate 22,844,716, forward strand.
AAATAGTGAATTCAGTCTACTGCTGTAAATGTGCCACCAATGCTGATACTAATATTTGCGACTTAGTTCTTAGTTTGGGGGGGGGGGTGGTGTTATAATATCACACTACGCTGCGCATGTGTATCAAAACTGATTTAGTTTTCTGTATGAATGTGGGTCGAACTTTCTGTGCTAGTGGCGCAGCAACTGCCTAAGATTTACAGATTTTTGATAATCATACCCTCTGCAGGTATCTCTGTTTCTGTTCCTCCAGGTACTGGAACTGGTTCTCATTCGCAGTCTTAGCTGCCATACCAGACACTCCCTCTTGCCTTCTAGTTTCACTAGTGTTCTGCTGTTGAAGTCCATCTGAAGTCCAGCATACATTGTTATTAACCTACATGGTTCTTCGAGATTAAAAAAACAAATCATCAAATAATTAGTGCGATGCTGAAACTCAATACTCGAATTAAAACAAAAGGCCTGACTGGGAAGCCATCCATCATTAAGAGAAACCTTCTGAATTAAAAGAAAGCTCCCGATATACAGAAAACGTTCGCCGAAAAATTATAGACATTTCTTCATTGAATTATTTTTGCTCGTAACATAGCTATTGGTATACCCCTTCGGAACCTAAACATCCCTCTTTCGTTTCACCTTTTCCAGAAGCTTGCCCGCGATGTGAGGGTTTACCCGTTCGCTCGACTTACCATCGTCCCTTGGCACCGATGACATGGCTTCTATATCTGCCGCTCTCTGCTTGTTCTCCTGAATCTCAACAGTCAAGTCTCTCAACTTAGCCTGAGCGAGTAGGTTCCTGTTCTGTTCACTACTCAACGCCTTCGCTTCAAAGTTCATCTGAGCTTCTTGCATAAGAGAGTTGGTCTTCGAGATGTCCGAATGCACTTGTTCGGCTGCAGATTTGCTGTCTAAATTGGTAAAACTTCGTATGTGATCACTAAATAAGAATTATCTTGAATTTCGACTTAAGCTGTCGCATCAATTTCGAAATCTAAATGTCGCCGTTTTATTATAAAACATTGCTGGAATAGAGTTGTAAGTCACATTTATCGCCGAAACCAATTAACTTAAGACATCGCGAAACTACTCGGCTATTTTTCGACATTGAACTGTTGGTACACCACAATCTCTCCAAGCCAAAAAAATAGCTTTTCTCAGACCCCACACACCTAGAATAATGGCATCTCCATATTTATTTCTTTTTCACCAAAATTTATGTATTAGAAAAAATTGCACATAAAGTATACCAAAACCGAATAAACCGTTTTCAACACAAACATTTTGTTCCCATTGAACTGCTCAACTTAGCAGTACAACCGCGACCTAAACCACCCATCCCTCAATCCCGTCCTGCTTTGCGACTGCAGAGTATAAACAGATAGAAACAAATAGACCATGCTTCGACAACAAGCTACTGAAATTCTGTGACGCTAGACAAAAACGTAAGTCGCACAAGGGCTCTGTATCGTCACCAAGATGACCTGGGAAAAGATTTGCACTGAAATTAGTTGTCTGACTCACATGCTCTAGCGTATGCCACATCCTCCGAGTCTTCCCTTCCTGCTGCAACCCCTCCAGTCCTGCCTCTCATCTGACCAGACCCTATGGAGCTGGATTTTTTAGACTCCTCCATTAGTCTCCTGTTGAACTCCAGGTCTAGTCTTTGCCTATCCAAGCGTTTCCTTTCTTCAACCGTCAATTCAGACTGTCTCGCTTCCAATTCACCAACTGAGTGCACCAGTTGTTCGTATCTGCAGCAATATTCACTGTTGCATGGAAATTAACACGCAAAAATATCAATTCCAACTCAAACTCGCACAGAAGCGAAACAAATTAACTAGGTAAGTTTGATTGGTTCATAATAATCAATCAGTTTCAATTATTAACCTTCTAAATCAGGTCAAAAGATTCCTTCTCGTTTATTTCCCAAGCCTATTCGATTCATTAACTTCAGTTTCCTCGACGGACTATCAAAATTGTTGTTGAGTAATGAAAAAACTTATCGAACGAACAAACTATCGAAAATACCAACCTTATCTGATCTTCATTCATTCTTGCTTGCTGCGTCGTCTGCAGCGGTAAAGGCGGCGACTTCGAGTTCAGCACATCCGAGCGCCACGAGCTGTTGTCCGAGCTCGTATTCGGGTGCGAAGGCGACGACGAAGACATACTCAGAGACGAAGTTGCATTCACTGCTCTTAAATCTGTCCCCGAAGTATCCCCCGGAACACCACGATTATTTTGGTTCACTCTCCTATTTTCTCCTTCTTCGTACGAATTCATTAATTGCTCTTGACGCCAACTTAGCGGCGGTTCCGGGAAATTATCTCCACTTCCTCTCATTTCTCCTTGCGAAATGGAGCTTCCTGTATGTCTATGCGAATCCGGTTGAATCTGGTATGGTCTTGGGAACTTCTGTTGGTTTGCTCGACTTGGGTTATACGATGCAGCTACAGTCGATGTTTCACTCTCCTGCCTGCGTTTAAATCCTCCATTCGGAAAACTCGGATTATGAACTTGGTTCCCGTTCTGAGGAGGCGTATTCAATATTGGGTTTACTTCAGCTTGAATCATATTTGCGTTACGATTACCTGTATTTCGGTCTCCAACTGATACATCTCGACTTCTTTGAGAGCTATGAGTGGCCTGGTTATCGGAAATTCCGTTATTAACACGACGTCGACGTTCCATTGAGTTGTACTTCCCGTTCGGAACCTCATTAACTCGTGGGTTGTCGTTACTTTTCTGAATGTATCTTCCGCCTCGTGGGAGAGTAGCGGCTGCGTAGTCCATAACTTTCTGACTTTTGTCATCAATTCCGGGGCCACCTTGTCGTCGGTTTTCGGCTAATTTCTGGGCGTCATTAATGGTCGAATAAGGGTGGTTGACTTGAATGTTATCCACTCGATTCGGTTGCGAGTTATCAAATGATCCTCTGCGTCTGATGTTTCCATTTTGAGGCTGGCCTTGGAATGGCTCGTATGACGACTTAGTCCTGCCTGCTGAGGCGTCGCGAATACCTCTGTTGGAAGGCTGCGACTCTAAAAAAATCAACATATATTAAACTCAATTCAGAGATCCTCGCACATCGGCTTGATCAAATGAACTCAAATACCATCAAAAAAATTTTGCTGATCTGTAAATTTAACGCACAAAAACTGCGACTCTTAGTTTTTTCTCAAGGTCCTTCAGCTTTTTCATATCCCACCACCACCCCTGCAGCAACATAGCATGGCTTATAATATTGGGTGACACTCCATCAATGAAATGATTTTAACGTAAAACCAATTTCCAAAAAATGAATAGAACTGGGTACATGGACAGCACGTCAGGAAAAGAACGTAAGAAAATGTGGTCACGGAAAAAATAGCTATATAAATGCCTTGAGAGCTGCTTGCACGAACTCAACGATTCTACACGAGCTTCTCTTCGCAAACACTAGCGAGAACAGGACAAAAGCAGCTCTAAAAAATGCAATTATAAAAAGTAACCCACAGATGGCGGCCTAGAGATAACAAGCCTCACGCACTAACCACCGAGCCACGGACGCTTAATTGATCACAAACACCAGCCACAAATTAAGCAGAGAACAAATGCTCTAAAATTTTCAGGCTACAGATCGTGATTATAGCAAAAGTGCCACCAAATAAGTGAACACTTTTAATGAATACTTTTATTTGCGAGCTAGGCTAGAAAAAAAGAAGGTTCGTCGTTATACACTATGCTGATCACAAGTGTAATTACTGATGTGTGTGCCAATATAAACTGACCTCTGGTGATATTAGGCGGCTGCATCTGCGAAGGGATCTGCTGTTGAGTTGGGTAAGTTGTCTTCACCACATGCAGTCTGACTGTCTGTCCTGTTTGGGTTAATATTCGGGCAGCATCTTCTCTCGTCAGGTTCCGGAGACTGTGCTGGTCCACTTGCACTATCTGGTCACCCGCAGTGACACGACCGTCCTAAACATAAGATCTGCTTATAATCGCTGATTATAAAATCGATGAGAGTTTTCTACAAATGATCTACTTCTAATTATTTTTTGAACTTAGAGATCTGCGTATAATCGCTGATTATAATATAGATGAGTTTTTATAACCTACGACTTCTAATTATTATAGACAGTTTTAAATTTAGCTTTAGACAAAAACGCCGTACCACAGACTGTTCCGACTATTCATGTGCCAAAAATAAAACGAAAAAACCGACCCTGCTAAGTCTGACATTCAGGTTTCAACCTAAAGAACAGGTTGCGGGAATCACTTTCTGCTACTAGAAGAATTATCTTTCCTCCACTCCTTAAGGTCTTGTGATGGTTAAAATCCAAATGACTTTGATCAATTTTTTTTAGCCTTTGTCCATTTTCCCTGAATGCCCCGCTAATTCTGAGTTTCACAGGATTAACTTATTCTCAACCTAATCTTGAAACCTTAATCTCAGATTAAAACCTTGATCTCAGATTTGGTTTTTGAAACATAACCAACAGCCAGTTGGAAAAGAGTCATGAACGCAGGGAAATAGAAAAAACTTCTGAAAAAACTTCAAATTTTGAATTTCAAACAAAATATACACGAGCTTGAAGCTCTTTGAATATCAAAAACAATTAATTATCGACACTTTTTTGATAAAACTATCCCAACTTGAAAAAAAACTGGATCAAAATGAAAATTTTTCATTCCGCTATAAAAATTTTGAAATGAAATTTCACTTTCGGAACTAGAAGTCAATCACGTCTATCGTTATATTTACACTTATGCAGTTCAATAGTGCCTTCTTTTGAACAAAAAAAATGAACTGAAAAAAAAAAAACGATTCAAGCCGCGAAAAACCAAACCTGAGCCTGAACAAATTTTTACCACGAAAAAAATTTACCACGAACTAATCAAGAGTATTCACTATGTTCATGACTCTTGCACATGAGCTAAGTCTGAAAAACGGGAAGGTCGCTACAAGCTGTTTATTTTTTTCAAATGAAACCATATCTCATATTTGACGGGGTCATTTTCAAGAAATTTAAAGCAAGTGAACTTAAAGCTCTTTGAATTTTGAGAATATTCCATGATTGACTATTTTTAAATGAAACTACCCCAAGTTCGAGAAAACTGAATTAATTGCATTTTTCCTACACAAAGGCGAAGCTAGAACACATACCAAGAAATAGATTTAAAATGGTAGAAAGAGAAAAAAACTTTAATTTAGAACTTTAAACAAGTATGTATGGCCTTATAGCTTTTTTATTTTCAAGATCAATTTATGATTGGCATTTTTAGACAGAGGCGAAGTTGCACTTCGCATACACAAGCAAAAACATGACCGATAACGTTACTGGAAAAACTGAATGAGTAAAACATTGAGTCTATAAAATTTGTTAATTGACGCACGCCAATTATGAGTCTATATAATTGCTAAGTAATGCAAGGCAATTATGACGCATTAGCAGTCTAGTCGATTTGAAAAAAAAAAATTTACCATCTAACGTGCCTCAATTTATAGAGCGGGCGCATTTTATATAGTATACGAAAAAGTTCATTAAAATATCCGACCCTGCCCAGGTTCGAACCCTCTTATTTTAGTGCGGGTCTTCTTCCCTACCTCTACGCTACAGATTTATGATTACTTTGAAGCTAAAGTGCTAATTGTAAAATAATAGTATGTGTTAATATCTTTAGCATTGGCTGTACTTAATAGCTGTTTATTGATCTTATGCACATACTGCAAAAAATGGACAATTTCCAAATGAACAAAGAATTGCGATTTAGGTGGCATCAAAAAAACAAAGAGAGTTCAAACTATCCCACAAGGTTTGCTTGTGTAAAAAATTACCCAATTTGAACAAACTGGATCATTAGGTTTTTTATTCCGCTGGGAAATCTGAAAATTAAATTAGAAGTCGTGACCTTTACATTTTTACTGTTCAATAGTGGAGTTTAACATCCTTGAACAAAGAAGATGAACTGAACACAAACAACAAAACAGCAAAAATTGCTCTAAAAGGGTAAAATTGAAATAAAAAACGCCTTGAAAATTAAAACTTTTAACAAGTTTGGAATCGATACCCCGACCTACAGATTACAAGTCTCGTCTCCTCGCATCTGCGCTATAGTAGCTCAAGAATAAGAACATATAAGCTACCAATAAAGCAGATAGAACAGTATATCAAATTGGCAATGCTATGCAGCAAAGCGCCATCAAATGAGCACTTTTATTTGCGAGATTGGGAAAGGAGATTCATCGTATAATACTAAATTCGCTAGCTTGCTTGTTTAATTATATTAATTAACCTTGGCAAGAATAATTCATTCTAGTCAAACAAATTCAACAATAAAATTGACAATTTTTACAGGAAACATGGTTAAAGCTTTAAATCTAAAAGAGGTAAAAACGAAATAGTATCATGATATGTAATACCAAAACGACAAATATGTAGTTTTTTTGTGTTATGAGATTCTGTTTATCTAGGTTTTACATTAAATAGACACGCATGTTGTAATTTTTCATTAATAGACACGCATAGTCTTTGAAATTTCGTTCAATGTCAAGCGTGGATAGAAAGCATCTCCTCTCACACAAAAAATTTCAGATTTGACATCTTGGTATTGCATATCATCATACTATTTTCAACCTGCGTCTTGTGCATTCAAAGTTTTAACATGTTTTCTGTAAAAATTAATGATTTTTTGTTTCACTTGATTGACTAAATAGGAACTGATTGTTTCGTCGCTACACTGCTTCAAAATGAGACTTTGAGAGTAAAATAAGCAACTGCGACATGCTTACCCTATCTGCAGCTCCTCCAGGCATGACTGACTTCACTAATATTGCACGTTCAGGTCCCATCTAAACATAATGCCAATATTATGCAAGAAATTCCATATTAATTAGAAGAAATTGATCACAGCCCAGGTAACGATTTTAGAACTCATATCAAGAGGAATTAATTTCGCCGCAGTTTTTTTTAAAGCAAATCCTAAAGCAATATAGCCACATGAGAATGATTGCAATACAATATAAAATGACAGCATTGCAAAGGGCAGACTAAAGGCAAATTACTCGCCCCACTATAAGTCTACACTAAAACTAAACATTTTACGGAGTTAAAAATTTCCTTAATCAACATTTAAGAAAATTCTAAAATTAAAACAATATGTAAGCCAGGCAGGATTTATAAAAAACATGACAGCGTCAGCATTCAGTTACTTTTAACATATTTACTGGAAAGAAAAAGAAATTTTTATTTTAAATATCCAATAAATACTCTTGAAAAATTAGCATTTCTCCGATAAACAAAAACCATACCAACATTACTCTCATGGTAGCGATGTCTTTTTTGGATCTACTTCGCAATTAATAGATTCAACAGCAAAGTCAATAAGTTTTTGCAGATTTCAACAAACGATACCAATATTGGACACAAAAGTCCGGACCAAGTACGCCAGCTTAGTATATTGATTTTAGTTGCTCAATTGTGGGGAACAAAAAACCGTAACTCAACAATTTCGTGCAATCTGTCAGAACGGTATACTGTTTTAGTAAGAAACTGATCACAAAATTTATAATTTGAGAAAAATTGCTTGTATAAACAGGAAATAACATACTAAATGCTGCTCAGACTTGGTGCGAACGTTAATTTGACAAGATTGGTTTTTCTCCGTTTAATATTAAACGGCTAAAGCAATCTTCAATAACATTTTGATAATAAATGCAATTTTCGGTTTCCTTTTCCTTCTTTTTTTAAAATGAAATCCGGCAGGTAATCAATTGGGGCCGCCTCTGTGCTTTGACTAATCAAAAAAAAATTTTGTTATATGGCAATAAAAAATGCATTTTAATTATATGCACAGATATGGTGCTATGTAAAAAAAACAACAGGATATTTAGTTAAACAGGCTTTTAGACGACAAATTTCAGACAGAGGCGAAGTTGCACTTCGCATACACAAGCAAAAATATGACGAATAACGCTACGACGCATTAGCAGTAACAGTCAAAAGAAAAAAATTACCAATTGCACATGCCTCAATTTATAGAGCGGACGCATTATAGCTAGTATAAGAAAAATTTCATTAAAAACATCCGACCCTCCCCAGTTTCGAACCCTCTTATTTTGTTGCGGGTCTCCTCCCTACCTCTACGCTACAGATTCATGACACCTTGAAGCTTGATTTCTATTTGTAATACGTAACTGCTCGTATCAGGGCGAAGCCCCGAACGTTATGACTGCCTTTTGAGGTCTATGGAGCAGTAATAACATGAAAAAATTAAATATTAAATAAAATAAAATGAATTTTTTTTAACTTGAGATTTTTGTGAAAATCATCACCACACACGCCATATAATGTACAAAGTGATAAATTTCACTCCTAGTATTAAATCAATTATTGCAAATAAGCTTCCTTCAACCAAATTGGAACGATTTCTATGACGAAAGTCGGAATAATAGTCAGTTTTAAAATCCTTAGCATTGGCTGTATTTAATAATTGGTTATTGATCAAAATGAACACTTTTAAAATGAACACATTTTATCGCAACAATATTAGCGTCGCAACAAAATTTGCGACTGAGGTTGGGAAAAGAAAGATAGTTTGTACTATAACACAAGCTATGCTTGTGTACTAAAATTAACGTTTAAACATCCAAGAAAATAGCCAATTGACAGTTGGAAAAGACTAATGAACGCCAGGAAACTGACTTGTTTTTCGAAAAAAAACTTCAATTTGCGAATTATTAAGAAAAATATATCCCCAAAAACATATGCCGACTCTTGAACAAAACTGATGCTACCCTTGCCTACTGTTTCCTTTAAAAAAAGCACTGACTAGTATCTCGATTTCTGAAAGGAAGAAATCGAACAGAGGTAAATATTACGCTAAATTTGTGAGCAAATGCGATGCTAAGTAAATAAGACGAATGAGAAATGCAACAGGAACGTTTGAGTTGGTGGCCTGTCATTGGACATAATAGATGAAAAGCAAAAAAGGTCTACAGGTAGACAGAGGCGAAGCTGCGCTTCGCAAAAACTAGCAAGAACTTGACAAAAAAGTGAAACAAGATAAAGTAGAAATAAGCCTGAAATTAGAAAAAATATATAATTCTGCCACGCGACGGATTTGAGCCTGTGACCTAGAGATTAAGAATACCACTCCCGAACTTCTCAGCCATGGACGCTTAACAATCGGCAAACACTAGTCACAAATAAAGCAGACAACAGATGCTATGAAAGAAATTTTTAATGCTACAGATTGTGATTATTGCAAAATTGCCAATCAATGAGCACTTTAAATTGCGAGTTTGGTTTAAAAAAAAACAACAAGTTTCTATAATCTACTACGTTTGCCAGCTTGCTAGGGTAAAAAAAATTGGATTATACGAGCTTAACTAAAAAAAATGATCGTCAATATTACCAATGAAAAGTTATATAACCCATTAATTGGGAACGATATTTTTTTCGAAATTCTTTGAAAACAAAACTTACTAAATAACTAAATTTATATATAATTTATTCATTTCATATGTAGTATTGACAATTCTAGTAATTGTCTTTGCAGAATCGACCATGAAAATCAAGAATTTTCCGTTTCTCTTCTTTCAGACCCGTTCCGCTCTTAGACCATTCAGCTTATTGCAGAATAAACTTGTTATTTGAAAAACCTTTAACTTGGAAAACTTAGCACAGAGGTGAAGCTGCGCTTTGCTATCACTAGCGAGAGCACAACAAAAAAGCAGCTTTATAAAATGAAAAAACAAAAACTGAAATAAGCCTCGAATAAGTAAAACTTTGCTACGTATTGGCTTCGAACATAAGACCTCGAGTCTGACGCCCTGCCCTCTCGGCTACGAGCTCTTAACAATCGGCAAAAACTAGCCACAAATAAAGCAGCTACATATGCTAGTAAAATGCCAATGCGATGCAGCAATGTGGATTCAAATACAAATAGACACATTTATTCAATTAATAATTTGGAATTCTACAAACTGAAGGCATCCACACTAACTTTGCAAGTATTAAATTGAAAAGCTTTAAGCCACATTATGCATTTCCAAAAATATATCAAGTTGGAAAATTTCTGAAATCGAGTTTTTTTTGATATGTTGTTTGAAACAAATAGCTTTTTTTTCGGTTCAATTGATAAATTAAAAATGCATCAACCGTGTTAACATATTACTATTCGAATGACAAAGCACATGCAATCAAAAAGCCATAAAATACCAACCAAAATTGGCACCAATATTTGTGACTTTGCTTAGAAAAAAAAAAAGAATAGTCGCACTAATTATTATATTACCCTCACTTATGTTGGCTAAAGAATATATATATTCGCTAAAACGATACAAAAAGACAAGTGGAGCGCCTTGAAACTTCGCTCGGGTATTCTGACAAATAAATTACATTATCGAAATAAAAGACGATCACGTTTTCCGCGTGAACTTTATATTTCCGCTGTTCGATAGTTGATGGTGCCTCCTTTTATCAGAAAAAAAAGAACTTAGAAAAATCAAATGCAAACCGCGAAAAGTCAAAATCGACTCTTAAAAAATCAAAATGCGAAAGTTGCATTAAGCAGACGAGCAATGAAATGGCAAAAAAAAACTTTATTAAACAGTCAAAAAGTAAAAACTGCCAACATACAGATAGAAAAGAAATAAACGCAGAAAAAACTTACTAGAAGTCCTTCACTCTTTTCGTGACTTTACGCTGTTGCTGTTCTACAGCGGAGTTTGTCTTTTTTTGAAAAAGCAAAAGAACCGAATTTGAAATGAACTCAATAGTTAAACTGCGAGAAATCAAATTTGAGCAAAAGCAAGTTTTAAAAATTTTTTTCTGAAAAAAGTTATCACAATCTATATAAGAGACTTCACTATCTTCACCTATTCATAATCAAACATCTAACTTTCTAATTTCTCGATTTCAAAACTGAGATTTTTTCGTCTAAAATCATCAGTAAAATTTTGTCTAATTTCTCTCTTTCCTAATCTCAACGAACCGTTTCTATTAGAGCACATACCAAACAGACAATTGGAAAAGAGTCAATGAACGCATGTAAACAAAAAAACACTGACTTGTATTTTTAAAACTTCAAATTCCGAACTTCAAAGACAAAAAAGTGGCCTCAAAGCTCTTTGAAACAGTATATGACAGACAGTTTTTTAGTAAAATTTACTCACTTCGAGAAAACTGGATCAATAGTTTTAACTTTTTATTCCGCTTGGAAATCTAAAAACCAACCCCACTTTCGAAATAAGAATTCGATCACGATTTTCGTGACTTTAATTTTTTGCTGTCAAAAGTCTAGTTTACCTTCTTTTGAACAAAGAAAAAAAAACAGAGATTGAAAAGAACATAAATTTTAAAAAATGAAACGTCAAACTGCGAATTATCAAAGAGAGCGTGAACGAAATTTGACTTTGCCTAAAAAAAAACAAATCATGACCTATATGAGTCTTCACTGGGTTAATCTAATTTTAATAAAACGACATCCATTTCGTATAATTTCTCCTCTTTCAAATTGAGTGATGAAAAGGTATATGGCCTTTTTTGACAAAAAATAGATCAAAAAAGCTTTTTGAATTTATGGTTGACATTTTTTGATAAAATTATCCAACTTAAAAAAACTCAATCTGTAGGTAAAAATTTGATTCTACAGGGAAATCAGAACATAGTTAACGAAAAGTTTGAATGAACAATTCAATGAACGCAAGAAAACAGAAAAAAAAGAGAAAACATTTTTTCTTGGAAAACTTTAGTTTTCGAAAATAAAAGAAAAAAGTTGGCCTTTGAAAAGCTCTTTGAAGCTCAAGGAGAATTAAAGATTGGCATTTTTTTGTTAAAATTAATCCAATTTGAAAAAATTGGATTATAAGTTGAAGTTTTTTTATTTCGCTAGGAAATCTAAACATTAAATGCCACTTTCGAAACTAAAGTTGAAGAAATTTACTCTTTTGCTTCTTAAAAGAGGTTATCTAAAGTAGATCATTTTTCATATAGCAGAATCAGAAAAAGAGTGTACTTTTTCGATAGTGTGAAAATTTTACACAGATGCGAAGCTGAGCTTCGCATTACTTACGATACAAAACAGGAAAGCCGCTTGAAACAAAAAAATTCGAACAATCTAGATCTATCAAAATGAATAGAGGTAATTTTGAAACGAAAAAACAAGCCAAGACAATAGAATGTAAAATTCGCATCGAACAAAATGATCATGCAGCAACAAAGACGAAAACACCTTAGCAGAAACCCTATATGCCGAAAAAAATCAACAAGACTTATTAAAATTTGTTATAAAATAGGCCGAAAACCGATACAAAATAAGCCGCAAAAATAAAAAAATAAAAAAGCCGAAAAGAAACAAAAAATTATTAAGTCCCCCTCACCCTCAAAACACACACACAAAAAAAACTTTTTCGCTCCCCGAAAGACGCAATATGACGGCAGTCAGCCGATATATCATATTCAGAAATTTGTAAGGCTGAACGAAAAATAAAATAAAAAAAAACAGGGCAGATATGTAAATTCCCAACAAGCACAACATATATCTGTTGCGGTAAATTGGTTATCTGTAGCAATAAATTGGTTGCTAAGAGGCTTCAAGGAAATGAGTCCAGATGAGAAGAGTCCTGTGAACAAAATTGTTTACGGTAAAAAAGTCTAGTACGCGATTGCAATACCCTTGCTTATTGCAGGGGTAAACATCTATTTCGTATTGCAATACCCTTGCTTATTGCAGGGGTAAACATCTATTTCGTAAAAAGTCAAATTTTGCGAGAAAACATTGATTTGCTTGATATTGCAAAGTCAATCATTAACAAACGGCGTTTTCCCTGATTTGCAAATTAATTTGATAACCTTATATGGGTTCGAGAAAAATGATTGAATGCATTAAGTTTGAATCTCTCACCTGCTGGGATACAATACTCAGTCCCAAACTGTTGTTTAACTTTTTCAACTCCACCACAAGTTTGCCACTAGGCCTCCTTTCTTTCTCCTCTTCGCGCTTCGGAATTCCATTTTGCTTCGGATTCTGACTCGGTGCCATAGGCGGCAGAGCTCGGGGATTACTTGGATCGTCCTGAAAAGTCACTGCACGTTTAACAGCCGTTACTCTAACACCATTTCTAGCCATAGGTTTCGGGGGCTCAACTTTAATTCGTGTAAGCGAAGAACTACTTTTGGAATGATGTCTTCCCTCTGACTTAAATGAAGAAGTTGAAGGCCGCTCTTGAGTGGAATGAATTCCCAACATCTTCTTGAAAAAACTCTCGCGCCGTCTTGGTAAACTTCTAGACCTCGATTCCATATCTCTATTGTTTATTGTACTCTCTAGGATTCTTTCACATTAACGAGTTATCGAAAACGTTTGTGTCAGACTTAACAATTGAATTTTATTTCGCCATTTGTCGAAGTAAACTAAGAAAACCACATACGCATAAATAGTTCAAGAACTATTACATGACCATTACAAATCCGACAAATAGCTTCATGGATTTAGAATATTCACTTACTGTCATGTCATTTCGAGACTACCAGTAACAATTAACAGTTAAATTAAAGTGACATTTAATCACTGTTTTTGTTCTTATAAGATCAAGAAAGTCCCTATAGCTATGCCTAACAAGGAGAGGGCATGCAACCCAAGTTAAATTGTCCAATTGCAATTCGGATTTCAAAAACGAGCCGGGTAGCAGCTTAATAAAGTTCTCAAAATCACGAGAAAATTCCGATCTTAAAAAATGGCGCACTACCTAAATGTGATTGGGCTAGCATTTGGATAAGTTGCTCTACTCAGCAAAATTGACGACTATTTGCTAACAGACGGACCAATTGACAAAAAAATTGTGACAAATCAGATTGTACTACACTAATTCTCAAGCTTTTCTGGCTAATTTATTTCGAACAATCGAATACTTAACCCTGATTGGCCCATAAACTTTTCGGCCATTTGGTCACTCTGCTATGCATACAGGATTACCCTGCCAAATTACTTGCGAGCCGAGTGCAACGTAAAATATACATGAAATCGAGCTCACGTAAAGGGATAGATTATTAGGGTGGGCGTCTTTAGAAGGCAAGGATGGCTGTTGTTGTTGGTTGAATGGATCGATGTGGTCAGGGTAGAGGTACACGTCCCATCTCTGGGAGGGATCTGGTAGCACTGAGATGTAGGCTATTTTGTTGTCCATCAACGGATTGAGGAACTTCTCGAATGCTTGAGAAAGGCCGAGCACGTTGTCTGTGGCGAATCCGTCATCTGGCATTCGGAAAAGTGCTCTAGATTGAAGGTCTTCATCAAGCAGAACCTAAAACAAATGTCAAGCACAATCAGATACAGCCAACATGCAAACTTCCTTGAGATGATCAAAGTTGGTATGCTATATCGCTTGAATTCACCAAGCTCGTTGAGAAAAAAATAAATCGGAGAATCGGAACGTTTTTTTTTCTGACAATTAGAATCGGCCAGGAAAACAATGCCCTCTTTTACTCCGTGTAATAGAAAATAAAGGTCAGCTAGCTGATTAAAGCTTCAAAATATAGCCAATCGAAGATTGGAAAAGAGTAACGAACGGAAATAAACCGAAAAATAAACACTGAATTTGTTGCAAAAAATCTGAAAAACTTAAAAGAAACAAATTGATGCCCTTTTAGCTCTTGAATTTCTGAAACAATTTATGACTGGCGCTTTTTTGATAACATGAACCCAACTTGAGAAAACTGGATCAATGGGTAAAATTTTTATTCCGCTGGGAAATATTAAAAATAAATCCCACTTTCGATACAATGCTGATTTAAATTAACCGGACAAAACGCGTTAAACTTGAAATTTAAAACGCATTTTTCTCAAATTGGGTTGAGTTTAGGTGAAAACTTATGAAGCCAAAACTTGCTTACAATTTTAGTAGAATTAATATGGTGTATTTTGTTTTGCAAAATTCGGTCCCGAAATTTTACCCCAAAAATGGGTCAGTTTGGCTTTTCTTAGTTAATCAAAAATTACGCCGAAAACACCCAGTCGATCACAGGCATAATTATATGAAAGTGAGCCCCTTACATAGCCCAACAAATTTTAAGAAAGATGTTTTCTCCAAAAAAATGCAAATTGTTTAAAAATCGTTTTTAAATCAAAAGTGGGTATTTTATATATTCTATCAAACAAAAATAAATTAGTTTACACAATAATTTGGAGAATATACCCTGCTTAAAAATTGTTGGGCTACGTAAGGGGCTCACTTTGATATAATTATGTCTGTGATCTATTTGTCATTTTTGGCGTAATTTTTGATTAACTAAGAAAAGCCAAAATGACCCATTTTTACGGTAAAATTTTGGGCCCGAAATTTGCAAAACAAATTACACCATATTAATTCTGCTAAAATTTTAATCAAGTTTTGTCTTCATAAGTTGTCACCTAAACTCAACCCAATTTGAGAAAAACGGATTTTAAATTTCAAGTTTAACGCGTTTTGTCCGGTTAATTTAAATCAGCACTGTACTAGAAATCGTTTACGTTTTTTGCGCCATTTCCACGATCGTCTTTAGTGAGGGCTATTAACGTAACTTACAGAGGACGAATTTATGTTGAGCTCAAACGTGCATATATAACTAAGTGCATTCATAAATGTAGTTATTAGAAACTTTTGGCACATTATCCTGAAAAAATTAGCAAGACCTATATAAGAATCTTCACTACGTTTATTACTCTTAATTAATATTTTTCCGCCCCCTTAGCAGAATTTCATTTTTGCCAAGAGGCAAAGCTGTGCTTTGCAAACACTAGGGAGAACACGACAAAAGCAGCTCTATAAAGAGCAATAAGCAAAAGTAGAAATAAGCCTCGAATTAGAAAAAATTTCGGCTACGTCTCGAATGCGATCTGTGACCGAGAGATTATGAGTCTCAGGCACTAACCACTCAGCCACGGATGCTTATAACTCACAAACACTAGCCACAAATAAAGTAGAGAACAGATGCTATGAAATTTCAAATGCTACAGATCGTGATTATCACAAATAAGTGAACACTTTTAATTGCGAAATAGGCTGGAAAAAAGGTGATAAATTCATACACTAAAGCTGGTTTATGTAAACTTAGGGGCGCAGCCGAGCTTCGCGCCACTTGCGGCGCAATAAAAAATTAGCACGTCAGCTAGTCGATAAAAACTAGGACGAAAAACACAGCAGAGAAAACAAAACTAATGATTCTGAAACAAACATTCGTGATTTGAGACAAACAATAAAATATTCCTTTTTGATAACGCTTGCTAATCTCAAGCTCAATAAAATCTCAAGCGTTTGTCTCGAATGCGGTTCAAATTGATGAAAATAATAGCCAACAGTCAGTTGGAAAAGAGTCAATGAGCGTAAGGAAACAAAAAGTGCTGACCTTGTTTTTTGAAAACATACCGAAAACACAGTTGGAAAATGGTTAATGAACGCAAGAAAACAAAAAATACACTGACCTGTTTTTTTTGAAAAGTTAAAACTTCAAACTTCAAAGACAAAAATATAGCCTTTAAGATTTTCAACTTCTAGAACAATTTATAGTTGACACTTTTTTTTTGATAAAATCGACACAATATGAGAAAACTGGATCAATCAGTAAATTGTTATAATCTGAAATGTAAACTGCAATGTGGTCAAAGCACTTGACTGGCTGATTGAATAAAAGTTGACTGGTGCATCAGCCACCTCCTGAGCTTCTAACAAATTGATGAGCGAAAAAATTGCTTATAAGCACAAAGATAGCCGGTTGCTGTGCAAGAAGCACAAAGATTCGACCACATTCACATATATATTTTTAGTAAAATTAACTTTTTTCCGGCTAAATGGCCAATATTTGACAGTCATACGAAAAAGAAAACCAAAAAATATATCAAAAAATCAAATTTTTTTTTTGCAGTAATGTTTTGAATTTTTGAAGCCATTAAATAACAAATGGCGCTTGAAAACTCCAAAACAGTTTTACTGACAGTTGTACGGCAAAAATGAGCTATTGTAAGCTGTCTCCCTAGCAAAATTTGCTCGAAATTGGACTAAAACCCAAAAATTGTCAGCCGGTTTTTCTCAACACTGGGAAAACTTTTTGGAAAATTTTTTATGTCGCTTCGAATCACGACTGATATGACTGTAATATGATATATTACTAGACCCATTCCGATGATTATTTGAGGTATCTGATTTCAAGAGGATAACAAAAAAAACTAAAACACACCGGAAGACGAAGTTCCTCTGCATTTTTCAAATATTCGGAACAAAAATTATTTGAAAAACGAATTTAATGCAACCTCATGAAAAGACAGGGGAATTCAACAACGCGTTTTATTTCATAAATTGAAACAAAACATTCAACTTGAAGGTTTCTTTTAAATTAAAATGGTCAAATATCAAAAATTACTGCGTTTCAGGTCTTCGTTATGTTAAATTAGAAATAAATCCCTACAATGGCAGACAGCATTGAAATTGAAATTTCCACATTTAAACATAGCCAACTAACAGTTGAAACAGAGTAATGAATGTAAGGAAACTGAAAAAAAACTGATTTGATTTTTCAAGAGCCTCAACTTTCGAACATAAAAAGACGTCAAAAAAGCTTTTTGAATTTGTAGAACAATTTATGATGGACACTTTTTTGTTAAAATTAACCCAATGTGAGAAAACTGGATCAATAGGCGAAACTTTTATTTCGCTGGCAAAATCTGATTACTGATTTCCATTCTTGAAATTAGAAGACGCGTACAAGATATTTATTCACGCTTGCGATAAACAGGCTTAATCAAATTGGATTATAGACTTTTTCTAGTTGAAAACAATTTTAAAAAAATAATTTGAATCACTGGCTGACACTTTTTCACTTCTCTTTACATCTTCCAGGTTGTTTCCCCGCTGGCCTGGAGGTAAATAAGTTGGCCTTGTAACCTAAGGTCGGGTTCGAGTCGTGGTCGGACCTTGTTTTTTTCATCATCAAAGAAATTGAAATAAAAATTGCGAGAAAAATGAATTGTTGCTTTTTCGTTAGTTCGCTCAAGTTTCGTCGGCCAAATTGCCAAAACGGATTTTGCTTGTGCTGCAGACAATTTTCGTTGTAGTAACACAATTGCAAGTGTTGTTCATTCTAACTTCAGGGGGGCTTTAAAGATTTTTTCAAAAAATTTCAAAAAAAAATTCATTTTTCTTTTTCGGTTCAGTTGGTGTCTGCTCAAACATTGTCGGCTTAGTTGCCACATCACTCATTTTTCTTGTACTCTAAACAGTTTGTATAAAATAAAGAACATTTGAAACTTTTTTAAACATCATTAAAGACGTCATATCTCGATAACCACAAACAATTCAGCAGTTTCATTTGAAGAAGAGCAATGTTATATCTGAGACTACCCTGGCAGTACCCAGCTATAAGGTTCTGAAATTCCAATTTTTGAAAACATCCTGAGAAATTACACTGGCAGCATCCAAGGACAGGGTTTTGAATTTCATATACTTACTTTGTAAAATCTGCAATTTCCGAAAATATTGAAAAATTGCAACATCTGCAAAACACTCTGACAGTATACAGTTATAGCGAAACTCAAAATTCACAGATAAATTTTTCAGTTTTTTTTTCAAAAGCACTAAAAACGTCATATCTTGTGGAAAAAGCCGTTGAAATGTTATATTTGAAAGTAAGATTTAAAATAACTAAGGATGAGCTGACTTATAAATGAATTTTTTAAAATAAAGATTTCTGAAAACTTTCTGAAAAAACATAAGCATCAAATCTCGGAAAAATGGAGAATTTGTGCAGTCACTAGGTGCAGTTTCTAGGTACGATTTGCAACTCTTGAGTACCCTGACAGCAACGAACTACCAAGTTGGAAAATTTCAAATTCTATATTATTTATGAAGAAATTGCAAAAATTGTCGTACCTCGTAAGCTTAAAGAATTTGGGTATTCATAACTGGAGGCCAGACTCGCAACCACTGCGAGAACACTAACACTAACCCACTATCGGGTTGCTACTTTCAAAATGGTTGAAATAAACACCAAATTATAAATTAAACACTGAAAGAAAAAAAAACATTACAATATACGATGACGCTTAAACGTGAAAAAATTCTGACGTTGTACATGCGAAAATATTCGTTGAAAAAACTTGAACATGGCGAGATACTGACACCCGTGTTTCATTATATACAGAGAGGCAAAGCTTCGCTAAAACGTCAAAAAGCAGCTCTATTAAAAGCAATAAGAAAAAATAGAAATAAGCCTCGAATGAGGAAAAACTCGGCAAAGTCTCGGATTCGATCTTCGACCTAATGCGACCTAGGATAATGATTCTCACGCACTAACCACTCAGCCACCGATGCTTAAAGAATCACAGAGAATAGCAACCAATCGAGCAGAGATAAGATACTATGAAATTTCTAATGCTACAGATCATTATTGTAGCAAAAAAGCAACCAAATAAGTGAACACATTTAATGAACACTTTTATTTGCGAGCTACCTTAGACAAAACAAAAAGCTTCTTAGTAATATACCAACGTTCGCAAGCTGGCTAGCGTAAATAGAAATAGATATTATCTTAAGCTAGCTCTAGCGCCAGTGTTTCTACAGATTTATTGAGAAGAGAAAATATGTGCAGATCTGAGATGTGTGTAGATTAAAATTTCAACAAAAAGCCAAATTATCCGGAACAAAATTGCCTGCACCAATAAAAACTCTAAAAAAAGCTTTCAGAATGCAATACAGAAGCCAAGTTTTCAAAAAAGACCTTAATGCCGAACTAAGCAGACAAAAATAAGCAGACAAAAATCGAAATTAGTCAAAACTTTCTATTTGCAAGAAAAACAAGTCTCAACTGGAAACAAAATCCCTGGCTCTGTCGTCTCAAACATGGGGGTTACAACAATTTGGAATAAAGCTGAACAATCGAGCTACGGGAACTAAGTCGACAAAAATAAACAGACGAACGATAATACGAAAAAGCACAAAACTCTAGTTTGCGAAAAAGGGCCCGATCAGATTCAAACTGCAACTCTTTGCCATCTCAAGCAGTTGTTTTACCTTTACGAGAAATGCGCCGAATAATTTATTGGATTTGAAGTTATAATTACCAAGCGCTAACAAAGCCGAAAAACCTGAGCAGAAACCCTTCATGCCGTAAAAAAAATTCAGAAAAATTCTTAATTTATAAAAAATGTCAAGTCCCCTTTCCCGTAAGAGCTCACACACGCGCACAAAAAAAACTTTCCGGACGACGCAACAAAAGGCCAGTAAATCAATATAAATCAGGCTGAAATTCAGGCCGATAAAAAGAAGAAAAAAGTGAAATTTTAAGAAATCGAGCTGGTTAATTTACAACCAATGTGAAAAGCCGAATTTCGATTCGGCGCATTTTTAAAATACTAAAAACTGCAGTTTAAATTTTGATTCGGCCGAATTTTTTAAATACTAAAAACTGCAGTTAAAATTATTTACAGCAAAAATAAACTACTAAGCAGACAAAATATAAGCAGACAAATAATAGGCCGAAACTTTTTTGAACCGGAACAATTACCGTTTGAAAAAACTGGTCTTGGTCAGATTCTAACCCAGGACCTTTGGGGTCCCAGACACATTCGTTACCACCAGGCTAAGCGTGCATGAGACGCTACACAGTTTGAATTATTTAAGAACGAAGGAACCGCCAATTCAATGAGTCCTGTGGACAAAGTTGTTTACGGGGAAAAAGTCTAGTACCCAATTGCAATACCCTTGCTATCACAAGGGTAAAAAGGACTCTCATAAGTACTCGCAGAACAATTTTTCACTTCACCATCACAGAAAATGAATCAATTTACGAGACCAACTCCAATTTTTCAAAAACTAGAGCCTTTTAATGGTGTATAAAAAAATAATAAAGAAAAAAATAACGCTGGCATCTGGTACAACTTTACTGCGAAAACAAAGTAGACCATAGCCAACAGATGTGTCAATGAACTAAAAAAACCGGAAAAAAATGCCAACAGACAGTTGGAAATGTCAACGAAGGCCAAAAAACATTAAAAATACTGACTTACTATTTTTTTTGAAAAATCTCATCTTTGGAATTTCAAAGAAATAAAATAGATGGCCTTGAAGTTCTTCGAATTTCTAGAAAAATTTATGATTGGCATTTTTCTGATAAAATTAACCCAATTCGAAAAAAATGATTAAATCAGTAGAATTAAAACTTTTATTTTGCTGGGAATTGATCACGTTTTTTGTAATCTTTACTCTTTCATTGTTCGGTAGTGGAAAGAAAGCTACAAAATTGAAGCTGAAAAGAAACCAAAAAAACCGCAAAAAACATAGTGAAGCCTCAACATTCTGGAAAAAAAACTTATCCTACGTTCATCGACTCTTAGAAAATAAACATGAGGAAGTTGCATTTCGCAAACACAAGCAAAAAATGGCAAAAACGAACTCTTAAAGGTTATAAAATAAAATATGAAGAAAACGTTGCCTTTCTTTTAAAAAAGAAATAAACTGAATTGAAAAAAAAAGAAAAGTTAAGCTTTGAAGAGAAGTTTGCCGTCCTTTTAACAAAGGAAATGAACTCAAAGAAATCAGAAGTCAAACAGCGAAAAACACATTTGAGCTAGAAAAACTTTAAGACTCTTTCTTTTAAAAAATTGAACACCAATGCGAACAGGAGCTTCGCACCACTTGCGATAACACATTAAAATAGCATTGTAGGCTAGCAAACAGGAAATGTACTAAGAAAAATAAAAAAAGCAAAAAAAAATTAAAAACCACAAAAAACTTCTAATTTTTGTCTGAAAGGATGTTCTTTTTCCAGGAAACATGTCCAGAAATACAATCGTTGGCGTTTAAGGAAAATTCAAAAATAATGATGGAGCGGCAACTGAGCCAGCGAAACTTGGGTATATTAAAACTGTTGCCATTAAAAACTTATATTTTAAGACTAGCATTTTGTACAAGTCAGAGGGGAGCAAAAATAACTGAACACCTTGAAAATACCCAAATAAGTTCACTAACCCAAAAAATTATTAGGCTAAATAATTTTATAGCGCCAAATAAATTTTTTTAGAAAAAACAAAAATAAATAAAAACGAAGTCAAGTGAAGTAAAAACAAAAAAAGCAGGAGTAAATCAAAACACTAAAAGAAACTACAATGAAAATTGCAGAGCAAAAAAAAACTATTCTAAGATGTGGCAACTCAGCCGACAAAAATTAGGCCGATAAATAATAGGCCGACAGTTCTATTTGAACCGGAGTATTTTCTGTTTGAAAAAAAAACAGGTTATGGTCAAATTCAAACCATGGAACGTGGCCGTCCCTGTCGTATTCGTTACCTCCGGGTTAAATTGTCTAGAGACGCTAAAAAAATGAATTCGTTAAGAACCAAGGTACCAACCACTAGACGAGTCCTGTGAACGAGGTTTTTTCTCGGAAAAAGAATTTAGTACCCGTTTGCAATGCCCTTTCTAATTGCAAAAAAATAATCACGACCTATATAAAAGTCTTCACTACGTTCATTGACCTCAAAAGGACTAAAAGAAAAAACAAGAAAAGTTTTTTCAGAAACCAGTAAAAAACTGCTCTGCGCCGGAATTGATCCCCACCTCGAAATTAAGAGTCACGAGTCTCAGCATCTGCGCCACATTCGCTTACAAACTTTGAACTCAAGTCACAAATAAACCAGCTACAAAAATATAATTATTATGCTAAATGCTTGTTTTAAGAGTGACATCAAATAAATGGAACTTTTGAGTCATGGGTTGCATAAAAAAGTGGAATTCGTAACATTACGCTACACTCACTAGCAAGCATTTAAAAACAAAGCCAACTGACAGTTGGAAAAGAGTAATGAACGCAAGAAAACTGGAAAAAAACCGACTTGTTTTTTTTCGAAAATTTTCAACTTTTGATTTTCGAAAAGAAAACTAGATGGCCTTTGAAATCTTTGAATTTGTAGAAACATTTATGATTGACAATTGTTTTGTTAAAATTGAAACAATTTGAAAAACTGGATCAATAGGTAAAACTTTTATTTCGCTGAGAATCTGATAATTAATTTCCATTTACGAAATTAGAAATCAATCACATTTTCCGTGACCTTTACAATTTTGCTGTTCGATAGTGGAGTTTGCCTTCCTTTTAACAATAAAAATGCACTGAAAGTAAAAAAAATCACATGTCAAGCCGCGAAAAATCAAAATAGAGCGTGAACAAAATTAAAGACTTTTTCCTTGAAAAAAAAACAAAAAAAACAGCAAGACCTCACTACGTTCATTACTATTAATCATGCGATACTAAGCAGGCAATACTTGGAAAGACGACCACTTACAAAAAATTTAGCTATAAAATCTTTCAAAGCCACTTCGACCCAACCTTGCCTATGCAGAATATAGATTATCAAACTATTTGTGCCTTAAAAAGATGAATTTGGAGGCTGCTAAACCGAAACCATTTAAACAGTAGAATTTCTATTAAAACAACATATTTAATAACATTTGAATAGAACGGCAATCTAAAATGCAGACATGCTCAATAAATATCTGTTGGCCAGACACTCCATCTGAACAAGTGTGTTAACTGCTTCCTCGAATGATTCAATTGCCTTTTTAAATCTAGTTGTCAACCCGCTCTATATCTAGTTCGATCTAGAATCTAGTTCTATATCCCGCTTTGGTAACGCAAGCTGATCTACAGGTAAGTAAACAGAAAAAAAAACAATTACTTTTTTAGACTTTCTTTTCGAAAATCCTCAACTTTCAAATTTCAAAGAAAAGAATAAATAGCCTTAGGTCTCTTAGACACTAATTTGATTTTGAGAACCCAATTTGAGACAACTGGATTCGCTGGGAAATCTGATCCAAAATTCCATTTTCGAATTTAGAAGTCAAACACGTTTTCCATAATCTTTACACTTTCACTGTACGATAGTGGACTTTTCCTTTCTTTTAACAATGAAAATCAACGTAACTTGAAAAGAAATCAAAAATCAAAGCGCGAAAAAAATTTGAGCCTGAAACAGTTTTAAATTTTCCAGAAAAAAAAATCACCGCGACCTATATAAGAATCTGAACTACGTTCATCGACGCTTGAAAAATTATTGCCTTTTTTTCTATTACTTTTCAACTATCTTAAGATAAAACCCACGTTTAAGCTCTTCTGTAATTGGTTTTTGTAATTGGCACTATTTTTATTAACATAACCCATTTAAAGAAATCTGAGTCAATCGATAACTATTTTCGTTCCGCTGAGCAATCTTGAATTGAAAATCCAACTCCAAACGCGAAAAACCAACTTTGGCGTAAACAGCTTTTAAGACTTTCTGAAAAGGAAACGAATAAAAAACGACACGACCTTAAAAAATGTCTCCACTTAGTTCATTGACACTTTAAAACGCTAGTCTCATGCCTAACATAGTAAAACTACGCATCCGGCAACAATAACATGTAAAATTAAAACGAGATTGGATAGGTGAGGAAAAGCGCCCCAACTTCAACTGCAAAATTTCTCTGAACAGCTATCACAGCACAGGATAAAGTATCAATCATATCTCACGAGATAATCACAAATCACCTGTTTATTATTTCTCTGCAGTTTAGAGTCCACTTTATCTCTGGCAAAGCCGATACACCAGCCCATGAACTCTGGACTCATGTCTGGGCGAGATGACATCTGGACTTGGCTGCCGCTTTTGGAGGCATTCTCGAGCAGTTTGTGGATTTGAAGGGAGTTTAGGGAATTGCATTGCGTAACAAGAGACTCCGCGTCACTTTTTGAGAACTTCGTTGCACATCGCAAGACAGATAAAGCCTAAAATGAAAAGAAGGAGAAATTGTCGTTGCCCAATGTTTATTTTTAATAGTAGATAAACAAAGTTACAAAGACCCTAAATTCATATCAATTTGAAAAAAAAAATATGATATAGGCACCTAATTTGTATCAAATTAAAGTAATCTAACACGTTTATAGACTACTAGAGGATTATCAAGGAATCCTACCCAAAATTTATACCAAATGAATTAAAACAAAAAACATTAAAATATGCTGTTTTTAAGAGCTCCAAAAGCTCAGATTTCAGCGCGAAAAAATGGCAGTCTGTACTAAATTACTCGTAGTAACCAGCAAATTATGTACTGCGAAGTAATTAAGAACAGTTTGAGGAGGGAAAGGAGGTTTATATCTGGTGTCGGGTCACAATCTGTGGGTTGCAATTGGAGAGACATTTCTTCGAAAACAACACTGCTCGAAGTTTGCGCATTCAATTGATTCAAACCACATTGTGCTTGACTTAGAGCTGCTTACGTGTTTCAGTTTAGTGAATTCCTTTTCGGCTGCTAATTCAAGTCCCTCCCTTCCTGCCCAGGACTCAATTCGACTCAGTCTTCGCGAGATCCTCTCTCCCCAAGCCACAGAGCACAGGTGTTGCGTATTCAGCTGAGAACATTTCCAGAATTATATCAACGACAAAGTTGCAAAAAATGAACAGATCAATAATTGTGAAAACTATTAATTCAAACTGAGAAAAGTTATGCTTTGACAAGGCGGCGTTATTTTTCTACCATTATGTAGTAAAAACTCATGCTCGACTGGTCAATGAAAAGCTACCAGACTGTGTTAATGCATACTTATCACGACATGCGCATGTAGACTTAGCGTAAAAATAAGACAAGGTAGACCTTTTGCGACCTGATTGAACCTCCAATTTTATTCAACTTCTAGCTTTCATATGCTTTTATATTGGATTGTGAAATTATAAAATATTAGATAACACAAATCATGATCCATGATAACTGAGCCCTAAATAAATATTTTAACTGAGCAGTTTATATGGTCAAAGCACTTGACTGGCTGGTTGGATTAAAATTGATATCTATCTTAACCTAGCTCAAGCGCCAGTGTTTATCCAGATATATTGAGACTAAAGAAAATATGAGTAGATCTAAGACTTGCTATTGGACCACCGAGGAAAAAACAACGCGGACATCATAGTGTACTTTCACTTCACAAACAAAAGAGATTATAGCCAACAAAGTGTCCATGAACTCCAATAAACCAAAAAACATAGCCAACAGAGTTGGAAAAGAGTCAATGAATGCATATAAACAAAAAAATAGAGACTTTTTGTAATTTACACTTTGATAAAATAAACCAAATTTTACAAAAAATTATAAGGTAAACTATAGAGTATTAAAAAAACTATAGAAAACAAAAATAATAAACTGTAAAAAAAACAACAGGTAATGTTTTTATTTCGCTGGGAAATTTGAAAATTAACACAGAGGCGAAACGGAGCACAATCACATGCAATGAAGAAAAAAAATGAAAAACGTTGAAAAAAACTAGGTGAACCGAAAATTTAGTATAACTCGATAAAGGTCACCTAGGGCCCGCTAAAACTGGATACACGTGTTTGATAATTTTTGAATTTTTTACACTGATGAGGTACGAAATGCATAATTTCAAAAATTGGACTGCCCGAAACCTTAGTTGTTTCTCTACTAAATTAAATGAAAAGCGACATTTTGATATTTGACAATTTTTCCACAGACATAACATTTCTCTTACAAAAAGTAGACGCTTCGACAGAAAAAATTCACGCAACCGTTTCTTTCGCAAACGCTTCTGCAGGAAAAGATCGCGCAACCGCTTGACCTTTTCATCTCAGATTTGAGATTTTTAAGAAAAAAACGTTTAAAAATCAAAAACTAACGTTTAAAATTCAAAAACTAGACTTTCCTAAATCTGTAAACCTTTTCAGCTAAAAGCAGTTTGTGGCCGGTAAAGTAGAGAAGATTCCCAAAATCGGGTTTCTCGATTGAATACTTAACCTGAGAATTGGCACGATAATTTTCGAGTGAACTCAAATAACTTCCAAATACCGGCCGAAGTTTCACAAATTTCCCTTGTTTGAAGGCCATAACTTTTTTCAAAAACTAGGCGTAGCAAATTACAAAGGTAAGCTACCAACAATCTGTTGTGTCGATTAAACTTATGATAACAGATTTGGCATGATGTTGATCGAGAAAAGTAAAAAAACTGTCAACAAATCAAATAGTTGACATTTCCAAGAAACATAGCTATTTACTTAAAAAATTGCACGCATCTGCTTCTGCAAAGAAGACTCTCCCAACTTGTAACTTCGATTGCACCAAAAAACCAAGGTTTGGCTGGGTAGCTCTCGAGAAAATTCAAAGTTTCAAAAACGGTAAAAAAATGCTGACTTTTCCGAGGGCCATAAAATCTTGTGGGAAAAACTAGGGGTAGTTGCTTATGCAAAAGAGCTTCCTACAACCCGTTCTTTGGATTGAACACAACATCTCAGATTTGTGAGGGTAATTTTCAGTTAATTTCGTACAATTTAGAATAAAAAATACTCAAAAAATCTACAAATTGACTTATCCGAGGATGATAACTATTTGTGTAGAAAATTTAGGAGTGACCTCTAAAACAGGGGAACTTCCAACTACCCGTTATCTCCATTGAACCCATAACATTTGATTTATTTTTGAGAAACTCAAGGTAAGTTTGTGAGATTATAAAATTATAAAAAACTTCATCAATTTATGTGTAAAAAAGTTTGGACGTAGCCGCACATGGAAGGGACCTTTTAAGTCCGCTGTACTCATTGATACAAAAATCTCTGATTTGGCTCATTAGTTTTAAAAAAAACAAAAAAATCACAAATATCGGTCAAATATTCCCCCAATGATTTTTTCAAAGGCTGTAGACAAAGTGGTAAATCAAAAAAAGGCCAGGTGATTATGCAGGCACACAAGAGTGCAAGCGGTCTTTCTATGGATTTTCCTTTTTTGAAAATCGTTAAAAACAATTTTTGAGGGAAAAAAAACAGATTTTTTGGCAAAAGTGATAAAATTTTCCATAGCGTCTCAAAAATAGTAAAAAAAAAATCCTAAATATTTTCATAATACCTGTTTTATGGAACAAGAACTATAGATAAACATGCCAAGGAAAACATCTGAAATTCAAATTAGAATTTGAAGAATTGTAAAAAGTGGAATTAAGGCCGACAATCTTTGAGCAGACACCAGTTGAGCCGAAAACTTGACTTTGTAAGAAAACTTTTAGAAGTTTCATGCCCCCTGACACAACTTTGTATTAACACCACCTAACCAATAGTTAATAGTAACTTAGTACCCAGGCAGCGAACACCCACCCATGGGTGATTCAACTGATTTTGTTAAACTATTTGTTAACCCGAAAAAAGTCTACATTCCGATTACATAACTCATGCTAGTCGCAAGTGTAAAAAACACGTTCAAAGGTAGAGGTCGATCAAGTTTTACGCGACTTTTACATTGTTGCTGTTGAATTGTGGCGTTTGCCTTCTTTTAACAAAGAAACTGAACTGAATTGAAATTGACACCAAAAGTCAAACCTCGAAAAAAGTTCGAGCCTGAACAAATTTTCCCTTTCCCTGAAAAAAATCATCGAGACCTATATATAGTCTGAACTACGTTCATCGATCTTAAAAAATGACTTTCGAACATTTTTGCCTTTGCTATTGGAGAGCGTAATTTGCCATCATTGCTTAAATGCTTTCGAATTGAACCCAAAAGACTCCCCTGGAAAAAACTACACGACAAAGTTTTCAATTCGCTCAATGACACATCGCTCATTTTTGTTTGCATAAATCCAATTCTACTGAATTAAGGAAACCCAAACTCATCATTTTGTTTGCAGTGTGATCTGTTTAACTGCAGAGAAATTATAATGAGAATCTAGACTGACTAAAGCGTTGAAGATGAAGGTTGCGACGTATCTCAAGATGGAAGTGAATATCTGCAGATTCAGCGCCGCATTCACTCTGCACTTCCTCAACAGCACCCACGCAGACGCCAGAATCTCAATCGCATGGGCTGCAAACACACACTCGCGCAATAAATATTTATGATTTTAATAATTTATTGCTCCGACTACCGAAGGTCAAGAGCTCGAATTCAATGAATTTTTGCCAGTGTGAAGACAAAGCGGCGTACTCTTTTCTTCTCCATCTCATATAACTTAGATTGACGATGTAAAAAAAAAATGCCATCGCTTCGTTTTTTAAAACGCCATCGCTCAAAAACACCGAAAAATTAAGAAAATGAATTTTTTTCTTAAAAAAACATTGTTTGGCTTTTATTCAACACCAACAGCAAAGGCGTATGCTACCAACTACACTTTGATACTTAATTCATAATGATTAATCCATGTTGATATTTTAACTTGGTTGGATAATTTATCAAAACCGACACTGATTCAAGACAATGATTTTGGCCTTACTTATTTCTGGTGCCTCATTGCGAGTGCCAACTATGTCTGAGGTGATCCATCTGTTGAGGTAATGTGTCGAGCGCGAAGGGTCAATCTCACGGTCAACTAAAACGAAAAAACTATTTTTGATTCAGTCGAATTTATTTACTGTTTGTATTAGAAGACACCGATCGCGCCCCGTTCTAATAAAATATAAAACCACTTATTAGACTTATTAAAAACACTTATAAGATGATATTAGAATGTGTGTTTATGTTTTATTGGAACCTAACAAATTGACAGTTTTCACTAATTTATATATGCTTAAAACTGTGTATCCAGCCATTATGCAAAGCCAATTTTACAGTTATTGGACTATTTGAACCGCTGTTTGATTTTAAAAGTTAGGAAACTCAAAGGATGTGGAAATGATACGGTGACAAACCTTCCGGCGGAGTATTTCTATCTCTGTCTGAGGAGTCGAAGAAAGCGCCAATACAACAGTCCATCTCCTGCAACACCAGCTTCACAAATGTCCTCAGACACAGTCGGGTGAGTTGAAAGAGATGTTGCTGGGCAGAGACAGTGTACTGAAATAGGACTGTGTCCTGATGGAGGAAGTGGTGCAGTTCAGTGCAGTTGGCCATCCACACTGCAACGCCACAAGCAACAGCACCACGTGTCTGCAAAGTAGCACAGATCTTTTTAATTATTCAGCTCAAAATTATACACAGGGACGAAGCGGAGTTGCGATAGATAAATATATGCCAGTTTTCAGGCGTAAAAACAGACAGGAAACACTGCTACATCTGCAAACGTCCCGTAACCTGTTAACAAACATCCCGAGCTGTGGTAACTTTATATCAACATAGCCAACAGTGTTGAAAAATGTCAACGAACGCAAAGAAACAGAAAAAAAAGACTTGTTTTTTGACAGATAGCCAAATGTCATTTGAGAAAGAGAAATGAACGCAAGGAAACAGAAAAAAACCTGACTTGTTTTTGAAAAACTTCAACATTCGAATTTTAAAGAAAAACATATGCCTAGAGCTCTTTCAATTTCAAGAACAAATTATGATTGGTGCTTTTTTGATAAAATTAACCCAATTTGAGAAAATTGGATCATTATGTAAATATTTAATTCCGCGGGGGAATTCCGAACATTAAAATCCACTTTCGAAACTAGAAGTCAGTCATTTGTTTCGTGAACTTTACACTTTTGCTGTATGACAGTAGTTTGCCTTCCTTTTTACAGTGGAAAGGAACTGAACTTGAAAAACCAAAAGTCAAACCGTAAACAATCAACTTAAGCCTGAACAATATTTGAGACTTTTTCCTGAAAAAAACCTTGACACACCAATTGCGATACAACAAGTATAAGATTAAAAAAGCCAACAAATTACAACCGACAGCAATTGAGCTGAAAACCAACCGAAATGTGCTGCTTTTACAAAGTTCGAATCTGATAAAATACGAAAAGGCAACTCTTAGCGTAAACACAATAGCAATACAGTTAACATGCTATTATTTAACTATGCGTATATACTAATCGATAAAAAATATACTGATAACCATTTGACCATTCTGTAGGGAAAAAAATTTGGCACCCGATTGCACTACCCTTGCTTATCGCATGGGTTAAAATCTACTGAACAGTTTTCACTACGTTCATTACTCTTGAAATTATTCAACTTTCCAATTTTAAAAGAAAAAATGTCCCGCCTTAAATCTCTTTGAATTTCGAGAAAAATTTATGATTGGGACTTTTTTTTGATAAAATTACCCTTATTTGAGAAAACTGGGTGTTAAGTAAAGTTTTTATCAAGCTCCGAAATCTAAAAAACAAAATTCACTTTCAAAACAACAAATCGATCACGTTTTTGCGCCGTTTCCTCTTTCGCAGTTCGAGAGCGAATTTTGCCTGCCTTCTAGCAAATGAACTTGAGTTGAACTCAAAAAGCGCACATATACCTAAGGGTATTCATGATTGATTTAAAATGTATGAATACATTTCTGTAGTTATTAGATCACTTCAAGACTTTTCCAGAAGAAGAATCATCCAGATCTATATAAGAGTCTGACTACAATCATCACCTCTTAATAATCCCACAATTATTTTTTTTTATCATGTGGATATATTCCAAATTGGTGTCAAAAAAGCAGGCCCTGATAGTATTCGAACCCATGGCCATTGAAAAGCCGGCTCAGACGTTGCCTCCAGGCTAAACCTGCAGCATCACAAATTTGAATAAAATCCAACGGAATTTTTTAAATAAAAAAAATCGTTTTTGTCAATAGAAAATGGTCAATAAAAAAGCGGCCGTAAACAGTTGTGTCACCTCTAGGCCAGATACGGCGAATGAAATAGAATTTAAAATTACCATGTTGAAACTAAGCTGAAAATACCTGAGCAGAAACCTTTCATGCCGAAAAAAAAATCTTAACTAAATTAAAAAATATTTAAGTACCTTTTCCCCTCAGAGCACAGGCACGCACAAAAAGAACGCAATAAGAGGCCACTAGGTCGATATGAATTAAGCCGACACTTATTAACCCGATAAAAAAGACAAACAAAAATTCGATTCAACCGGATTTAAAAATGCTAAAGCACTTGAAGCAATTGCAGTGAAAATTGTTTATAGCAAAAAAAAACCGATTCTTAAATCTGGTAACTAAGCCGATGAAACATAAGCAGACAAGTAATAGGCCCCGTTTTTTTGAACCGGAATATTTACCGTTAAAAAAACCGGTCCTAGTCAGATTCAACCCCGGACCTTTGCCATCCTAGGCGTATTCGTTACCACCAAGCTAAGCGTGCAAGATGAACTACAAAATTTGAATTTTTCAAGAACCAAGGTTTCACCAGTTCAATGAGTCCTGTGGACAAAGTTGTTTACGGGGAAAAAGTCTAGAACCCGAGAACTTTGGAGTCCCAAGCGTATTCGTTACCTCCAGGCTAAGTGTGCAGGAGAAACTAAAAATATTGAATTCATGATGAACCAAGGTACCACGAGTCCAGACGAGTCCTGTGGACAAAGTTGTTTACGGAGGAAAAGTCTAGTAAAATCGCAAGGGTAATTATGAGCCAAACTATCAAATGATTCAGTGACACAAGTATGTACCTGAAAAAAGTCCATATTCCGATTTGACGCTTGCTAATCGCAAACATAACAAACGTGCATATTGCCAATCAAAAGAGAAATTCATCCAAAACTCAAGTCATTTTGTGAGCATTTAATGAGCGATTAGTTTAGCTTCAAAAAAAATTGGGGGCGAGTATTTCCGATGCTCTTCATAATTGCAGAGGCAATAAAAATACGCAGAGGCAATAAAAATATAGTTTTTGGTCATATTTAGAAGTATATTTAAAGAAATATATAGAAAGCGGGAAAAAAATCTTATCAAACCTCAACAAAAAACTTTTGAAATTAATTTCTACAATGATGAAAGTCAACTTTATGTTGAGGGTTTACTTAAACTCTACCTTTACAACGACTCCCCTGCAACGATGACTTACCTGAAGCACATTTGCTATGCTGTGGCTGACTGCGGAGAGAAGAGACTGCACTTTTCTCACACGGAACACTATCGATGGACTGTACTTGGCCGAAATGCGGAACCTAAACCACACCTTATACGACCATACAACACATTCTTTCGATACAAAGTTTGACAAAGTTTAAGAATGCATTGAAAAAGGGCGTTTTAATTTAAAAAGTCTTGGAGCATGATTTTTTACGAAAATTCAAAGCACTTAATCATCCATCACACACGCCAGAAGAGGGCAGAGTTAGCAACTCAATTTGAATCAAATCTAATCCTTTTTTTACTGAGTTAGCTAATCTTATTGACGAGAATACCTATCAATTAGGTTTGAAGATCATTATGGTCGTAAAAGCATTGAGTCTATATTCCAAATCACTGAAAGCACTCTTATATGTGAAAGATAATCAAACTTTAGTTTAGTTTTCTAGGTATATTATGTACCAGGAGCAGTAGCGGTTTCAGGAGGTCTTCTCCCTCCCTGGGGATTCGACTCTCTGACCACCCAAAGGGTTCCCCACTTTGGTAGCTGACCACCGAAGGCAGTGATGTCCAGGGGCGGATTTAGGGGGAGGGGGGCGTTGGGACGCTTTTTTTCAGGGATTCGACCCCCTGCCGACCCAAAGGGTCCCCCTTTGGTACTTTTTAAGAAATCCATTTTTGGTGACGAATCCTAAAAGGCGCCAATATATACTAACTTTGAGGGGGAACGCGCGCCAAGAAAAACGCAATTTTTTTTGTCAAAATTTTCCAAAAAGTGCCCAACAACGGCTTTTTTAACTTGTTTTTTCAAAAATTTGCCACCGGCACAGAAAATTTGGCCAAAAAAAACTTCTTTTAGTGCTTTAGGAGAGCTCCGAAAACAATTTGGTTGACCTAAAAAAAGGTCAAAATTTTCGAAAATTTTTTGAAAATCCGCCCATCCCCCCCCCTCGAAAAAATCCTAGATCCGCCCTGGTGATGTCCATTTAAAAAAATAAAAATCAAATTCAAATTTTTCGCAAAAATTATAAAAATTGTTTGACATCTATTTAAATTTTTCGGAAACTATTTTTTGGAAGTGTATTTTTGCCAGTTT
Source organism: Symsagittifera roscoffensis (assembly GCF_963678635.1). Taxonomy (NCBI): domain Eukaryota; kingdom Metazoa; phylum Xenacoelomorpha; order Acoela; family Convolutidae; genus Symsagittifera; species Symsagittifera roscoffensis. The sequence continues at coordinate 22,878,553 of NC_087063.1, forward strand.
CTAATTAATTCAAAATCAATCTTTTCCTGATGTTCTCTATCTTGAGCTGATTTTTCCTACTTTCGGTTAAAAAAAAGGCTTTTGAAAAAGCTCGTTCTGCATTGGCCGGAGAAAACAGCTGCGGAAAACAGTCTACCAGCTGCAAGCGAATTCAAAATTGATTTTACTTACTGTTACTTTTGCGGTTGTTCGCAATTAGTAATCGCAGGAATTTTGAATGTTCGACAATCTCTGTTGAGCTAAGTCGCCAAGTTTTTTATCTATAGTCTTCCAATCGGGCAAATATTCAATTTTTTGGATAGCTTCCAAAAGTTTTATATTGTTTTCTCCACGAAAAATCTGAATTGATAAGTTAGTTTTTGCAAAAAGATGCTCTAGCTCTTCGGTTTGGCCTTCCCGGGAAGTAACTGCAGTAAATCTATGGCCGATCGTCAATTGTTTAGGGTGTTTTCTGCTCTCCAAAATTTCGTGATTTTCCTGTGGATGGGTAGGTCGCAAATGGTCTTCAGAAATACTGATTAAATTTGATTTTTTCCAGCCCTGGTAACTTTTTGTTGCACTTGGTGCAAAAAAAAGGACTTTTCCGACTCGTTCCATTGAAATATAGTTTCTAACTTTGTTCGTTTCCGAGAAATATGTCTGCCCATTTATCTTTCTTGAAAGCACAGTAACGACAGGTGCCGGACATCGAGCAGACGGGACTTCAAGCCGAATCGTAAAAATTAGGGACTCCAAGCCAAAAAGTTTCTCATCAAGTCATGAAAAATGATTAATTTGAAAACGCTTTTGAAGAATCACTCAATTTCATGATCTTTCTTCAGTAGTCATTGGCGTTTTCGTGAAATTTAAGCCTCCAAAAGATGTTTAGGAAAGTTGAAAAATAAAACACGGTTGAACGCAATTTTCTTGTTTATAATTTACGCATTTCAAGAACCGACTGATTTTATTTTTGTTATTGAAATGTTATTTTTGTAAATTGAAATGTTTCGTTTAAATTGCGTGGACTCACATTCTGAAGTTCAAATAAATTGAAATTTATAGCCTAATTAAATTGTTTTTTTTTTAAATGGACATCACTGACCAAAGGGTTCCCCCTTTGGTATATTTTCCATCCAGATTGGCTGACTTAACATTATTTTATCTCTACTTTCGGCTAACAGACTCTATGATAGAAGATAGATTGAGGTTTAGCAAAACATCGTTTTTAGTTAGCTCTTTGATCATTTGATTTTCACTTTTTTCATAGCGGTGGGTGATTGCCGACTTCAAAAAATAGTTATTTATAGATTGCATAATACACCTAAGGCACAGCACGTATATGAGCCTTTTTGACTTAATTAGATAAAATCGGGCACTTTTTTGGAATAATATTCAATTCCAATTAGAATCACGACTAGTAGGTCGAGTATACGATACTTTAACTTGACATAATTGACATTACATTTGACTTTCGGTGTCTGATGTTGCATAATTAACACAGCACACAGACAATTGGGAAAACGTCGATGAACACAAGGAAACAAAAAACAAAGCCAACAGACAGTCGGAAAAGAGTCAATGAACAAAAGGAAACAGAAAAAAACTACAGACTTAATGTTTGAATTTCGAAATTCAAAAAAAAAAAACAGATGGCCTTTAAATTCAGGTGGCGTTGTAGCACATCGGTAGTGATGGTGCCCAGCAATCATATGATTGAGGGTTCAAATCGCACGCGCGTTGCAATGTACAAGGTGAGTTCTTATAAAATAACCATAGCTTAGTTAACCTTAAAAAATAAACCTCCGGGTTAGGCCTGGTTAATAAAAAAAATCAACCCAAATTGAGAAAAGTGGATTAATAGGTTAAGTTTTTACTCCGCCGGAAAATCTGAAAATAAAATAACATGTTCGAAACTAGAACTCATCACGTGGTTGAATCAAAAATACAAACAAAAAACGCAACTGCAAAAATTCGATGAGCCAAGAAGAGAGTCGATGAACGCAAGGGAACAGAAAAAAACTGACTGATTTTTGAAAGAGCTTCAACCGTTCGAATTTTCAAGTAAAAAAATACTTGGCGTTCAATCTCTTTGAATTTCAAGAACATTTTATGATTGGCACTTTTTTGGTAAAATTAAACCAAATTGAGAAAACTAAGTTAATAGGTAAAGTTTTTAATATGCTAGGAAATCATAAAAACCCACTTTCGAAACTACAAGTCGTCCACGTTCCATTTCCACGTTCATATTTATAGAGTGCAAATAACCTATCTTTCAGCGGATGAATTTAAATTGAGCTCAAAATTTTCATATATACCAATGTGCATTCATATGTATGCATGCACAACTGTCGTTTTTAGAGCATTTCAAAACTTTTTCCTGAGAAAAAGCACAAAAATTCATCGACTCTCAAAAATTCATCATGTCTACCTGGAGCACATGTAAAATAGGAAAGCGGGTGCCACTTTGAACATGGTCATGACTTCGTCGAATCTGGTGACTGCATAGTGTAGCAACTCTTCCTCCACCTCGTCCACGAACTCAATCGCCCCCGGAAGGTCATCGTCATTTATTGCACTAGTCTCCCCACTGTCCACACACTGACATGCAAACAAGGGAACAATAAGACAACTGTCACCGAAAATTACCCGGGCATATCAGGTTCAATGTTTTGAACTTCGTTATTCCGAATTTTTTTTTCTGATGTAGCCTCATGTATTTAATTGCTATCTATTAGTCGGGGCTAAAAACCAAACGATCCAAAAGAAAAACTAAAACTCACCGCTGCGAAATTGAAATTGGGATCATGTCCCAATTCGATGTGTGGGATTTGGTCAGACGAGACAGGCGACGCCATCGCAGGAACTGATACGTTCAAGTCTCCCTCAACTCGCAGAGGCCCCAGAGCTTCCGGAGATCCCCAACTTTGTTCAGACATCGGACCTGACCTTCCATCCATTCCTACAGCATGCCCCAAACCGTTAGATCCGGGACCCGTTTGATTACTTATTGGTACATTTTGACCTGGGATATTGCTTTTCTGGGCTCTGTTCAGATACTCCGAGGGAACAAATTGGAACTGAGAGTTGCGACCAATCTGAATGACAGCTCCCGGAGGAAGGAGGACTGTTTCTGAGATGTCATGTCCGTTCACGAATAGCTCTGAGTTATTGTCCGAGGGGGAAATAGTCCAGGATTGGGGATCCGATTGAGCCAAAATGCAGTGATGCGGCCTGATTCCCGGTCCATATAACTAAAAATATGTTATCGTAAGACGCTCAAACTAACCACGCAATCATACATAATGTTTCAGGTTGAAAATAAATAATCGATCTTTTTGACAGTCATCAAAGATCACCTTTTGCGGTCTGATTTTTTAAAGTCCCAAAATTATCTCTAGCCCCATGGCTACAACATCAGCTCTACTCATAAAAAACGGTACCGTTTAGTTTTACCTGAATGAATTGTCCTCCAACATAGCGTGTTTTGGGATCCGCTCCGATTTCCACTGTGTCAGAAATTAGATCAAATTTGGACACCTCACTCCTAGGATCTCCTGAAAAAAGTATTTAGCCGATTGAACGAGGTTATGCTATCCTTAGCAAGAGTAGATAGATGCTGTGCAAGTAACACAGAAGCTTCCTAACAACGATTCATAAAACTTCTAAATTATCCCTTTTCAAATTTCGGCCAATTTAGTGCCTGATGTGATGAGATACTGAGTCGAAGCTGCAACTTCGCTAAAACAAGTAAACAAAAACAGCAAAAAAGCAGCCCTTAAAAAGAAAAAGAGCTATGAGCCGGAATCGGAGACCTGCAGATTAGGAGTCTTGCTGCTCTTCGCAAACACGGAAAAAGGGCAAAAAGTTGTTCTAAAACGGTCGAAAATTGAAAATATAGCCAACTAACTGTTGGAAAAGAGTAATGAACGCAAGGAAGCTGAAAAAACTGACTTGTTTTTTCAGAGCCTTCAGCTTTTGAATTCCGAAGAAAAAAATAGATTACCTTAAAGCTCTTTGAAATTGTAGAACAATTTATAATTGAAACTTTTTGTAAAAATTAACCCGCTTTGAGAAAACTGGATCGATACGTACAACTTTTATTTCGCTGGGAAATCTGATAATTAATTTCCATTTCGAAACCAGAAGTCGATCAATTTTTTCGTGACCTTTATGTTTTTGCTGTTCGATAGTGGAGTTTGCCTTCCTTTTAACAATGGAAATGCACTGAACTTCAAAAGAAATCACAAGTCAAACCACGAAAAATCAAAATTTACCGTGAACAAATTTTTAAGACTTTTTCCTGGGAAAACAAAAAGAAACTCAAAAAAAAACAGATGGCCCTAAAGCCCGTTGAATTTCCTGAACAATTAATGATTGACACTTTTTGCAAAAATAAACCACTGAATTTGAAAAAACTGGATTGATAGATAAGTTTTTCATTTCGCTGGAAAATCTGAAAATTAAATTCCACTTTCCAAACTAGACTTCCATAACGTTTTTATGACACTTTCACTTTTGCTGCTCGATAGGGGAGTTTGGCCGACAAAAATTGGGACGAAATTATTCAACCGACAAAAAACTCAATTTAAATCTGAAATGTTTTGTGCGATCCAGAAATGCAAATAACAGCTATGTTCCCCTGAAACACCTCAAAATTAGGTTACTGAGTCGACCAAACATAGCCAACTGACAGTTAGAAAAAAAATAATGAACGCAAGGAAGCTGAGACTTGTTTCTTCAAAATCTTCAACTTTTGAATTTCGAAGAAAAAATAGATGGCCTTAAAGCTCTTTGAATTTGTAGATCAATTTATCATGGACAATTTTTTGTTCAAATTAACCCAATTTGAGAGAACTGGATCAATAGGCAAAATTTTTATTTCGCTGGGAAATCTGATAATTAATTTCCATTTGCAAAATTAGAAGTCGATCACGTTTTTCGTGCTCTTTACACTTTAGCTGTTCGATTGTGGAGTTTACCTGCCTTTCAACAATGGACATGCTTTGAACTTGAAAAGAAATCACAAGTCAAACCGCAAAAAAATCAAAATTGAGCGTGAACAAATTTCATGACTTTTTCCTGAAAAAAAATCAGCAAGACCTAAATAACATTACTCACTACGTTCATTACTCTTATTCATAAGCCAAAATCATTTGGGCTTGCTTTTAAGCAAAAAAGACAATATACGTAAAATTAAGTCAAACGCTAGTAAAACTAACAACAGCAGAAGTAATTCAAACACTAAAAGCAACAACAGTATGAATAGCGTACAGCCAAACAAAATCTACGATTTGGCATCTATGCCGACAACACAAGCAGATAAATAATAAGTTTACAATTTTTTTGCAACGGAATTTTTCCTACTTGAAGAAAAAAGGTCCCGTCAGATTCGAACCCAGGACCTTTGCCGTCCCAGGCGTATGACCTAGTGTTTCGAAGACGCAAATAAATTTGAAGTGATTATGAACTGAACCTTAATTTACAATTTCTATATGACCATTCAGTGAACAAAATTATTTATGGTAAAAAAACGTCTAGTACCCGATTGCAATACACGATTGCTGATTCCAAGAATAAAGAAACTTGAAAGAGTCCGAGCTACGGAACTGAGCCGACAAAAATAAACAGACTGACGATAGTTCGTCTACTTAAAAAAAACAGGTCCCAGTCGGATTCGAACCTCAAGCCTTTCTCGTCTTAAGCATGTGCGCTGGGTGGTTGATTGATTCTTTAATTTAATATGAAGCAAGATGAAACATCTGCAAAATCTTGTCAACAAGTTGTTTACGGTGAAAAAAGTCGTACACTGTTGCAACTTCTTTAATTACCGGTTGGTATTGCGATTAGATACGGTGGTTGTTTTATCTGCGGCGATATTGGTCCTGGAATTGGAACCTGGATGTCTCTGGGTCTTCCACCAGGGTTGTTGGCCGATATACTACTGCTGGAAGACATTCTGCTCTGGGAATGACGATTGCCGTGGCCACTCATTCCTGACACGTTAGGGTCACGATGAGAGGACGCGGATTTCTGTCTCATTCTTTCCGGAGGTCTCTGCACCAGAAGAAACATTAGGGATCCTAAACACATCATGATAAGCTTCAGCTAGCATCTAAAATGGGCTATTCGTTTTTTGATTTATGGTGCTTCCACATTTTGAATGTTTGCTAAAACCCGTGCTATTGAGAAATATTACAGATTTTTACAAACATCGCTCGAGCTAATGAATCTATTTAATCGCTCCATGGCTATTTCTATTGAAATCTATTTGAGCATTTTAGCAGCCTGATCAAAATTTTGGATTTGGAGTTAATGGCAAATTATTGGCACTATTAATTACCTTGAGCTTTAATCGGCCAAAAGAGAACTTTTTCAGCAAATTCAATATTTTGACAATTCCCATGAGCAATTTTGTGCACTGAATTTTGTTCAGATTCGTTGTTGTCCAAAACGGATATTTCCATCCACACTTTGGCAGCTCGTTGACAAAGAAGTAATCAAAAAGAGCATACAGCGCTGATTTAAATTAACCGGACAAAACGCGTTATACTTGAAATTTAAAACGCATTTTTCTCAAATTGGGTTGAGTTTAGGTGAACACTTATGAAGACAAAACTTGCTTAAAGTTTTAGCAGAATTAATATGGTGTAATTTGTTTTGCGAAATTCGGGCCCAAAATTTTACCCCTAAATTGAGTCATTTTGGCTTTTCTTAGTTAATCAAAAATTACGCCGAAAATACCCAGTCAATCACAGACATAACTATATCAAAGTGAGCCCCTTACGTAGCCCAACAACCTTTATGAAGGGTATAATCTACAAAAAAAATGCAATTTGTTTAAAAATAGTTTTTAAATAAAAATTTGGTATTTTATATAGTAAAAATGACCCTTTTTGTCTGTCAAACAAAAAAAAATTAAATTATACAATACTTTGGAGATTATACCCTTCATAAAATTTGTTGGGCTACGTAAGGGGCTCACTTTGATATAATTATGTCTGTGATCGACCGGGTGCTTTTGGCGTAATTTTTGAATAACTAAAAAAATCCAAAATAACCCATTTTTGGGGTAAAATTTTGGGCCCGAATTTCGCAAAACAAATTACACGATATTAATTCTGCTAAAACTTTAAGCAAGTTTTATCTTCATAAGTTTTCACCTAAACTCAACCCAATTTGAGAAAAATGCGTTTTAAATTTCAAGTTTAACGCGTTATGTCCTGTTAATTTAAATCAGCACTGTATTATCATATTCAAAAACAATTCGCATGCAAAAAATTGTCTCAAGGTCGCCTGAAAGTTGACATTTGCATGCTAAATTTGATCAGACTCAGCAGATTGCTTTTTAAATTTAACTCTGTCTCCTAGCCTTTTTTAAAAACTTCTAAGTAGAAGTGAAGCTAGCATTGTCAGTAGTTAATTTTGTGGTGGTGGTGTTACCTTTTTGTTTAGGAAAGGTGGTGAAGTTGTGCCATGGAACCTCGTGATCATCCACGAATCTCTCCCTCCACCTCACTCTCCCGCTCTGGTAGCCACTCTCTCGCTCTCCACTCGGAACCACCACCTGAATACACAAAATACTCCTCAGTTGCTGCTCAGATACTTTTTTAAACTTATTAACCTTTCCAACACAAGAACAGAAAGTAAGAAAAATGACCGCAAAAAGCAATGACAAGCAAAATACATTTCAACAATGAATTAAAAGCAGTGCATTTTATAAAAAAAATAGTATGATCAAAACCCCAAATGTCATTCTTTTTTACAAGTGGTGTCTGTGAAGAAACAATGGCTTTTTGGCAAATATAGACTATCAATTTAACTTACACCAGCTCGAAATTCGCAGAAATAGGATTTAAAAAACAAAAACATTTTTTTTAGCGAAAATTATTATTTCAATTTTTCCTGAAATTTACTCGATTTATTTTTTGCTTCACATTCAAAACTCGGAAGCAATAGAAAATTGAGTTATTTTCACACAGAGCACATCAAACAAAAAACAGAGTTATTGGTGAAACAACAGACTAATTAAAATTAATGATTGTTTTTCAAACGACGCAATACGAGGCCGGGCGACAAAACCAAAATACGATTAGAAACCTTTTCAACCGAATAAAAACTGAAATAAAAAAACATAAGGTAAAGAATGAAAACTCAGAATTAGTGTATAAACAACTTAGATAACAAACAGTAGGAAAAAAGATGATCAAATTTTGAAAAACGACAAAATAAACGACAAAATTTTTGAAAAACGAGATTAAGAAGTAATTTTAAACGGGCAAAAAAAAGAGAAAAACGCAAGAAAAAAATATAATTTCAAGCGTAATGATCGAATAAAAGATGGTCGAATAAAAGATGATGAATTTAAATTTCACCTGGACTAGACAGTACAAGTTGGGATCGGAGGTGGCGATGTCAAACTTCTTCAGCGCTTGTTCCACAATGGTCAATGCAGTATCTCTACAACCAGCCAGAATGGACTTGTAGTTAAACTCTTCCTTGATTCTGAATCCATAGATCTTCATGGGACCTCCTGTGAAAACAATAAGACCCTGAAAATTTATCAAACTATGTTGCCGAAGCTTCAACAGTTTCAGAATAATTCAAGTCTATGCTAATTAATGACGCACTCAATTTAAAAACATGGTGACTTTTGGTAAAAACATGGTGACTTTTGATAGCTATAGCGCCTAGTCACGATATTATAATTATCTATCTTTAGTGAGTCTTGGTAGGTTTAGTTGGCTGACTGATGCCCACCTGAATCTGGTCCTCCGTCTGCGTTTGTGAAGTCCTGCATCTTCTGTTCCACTTTCTCCTTTCGTTTCTGCTGCATGGCCGCATCCTTGTCACAGATACTGCAAATATGCATACGCCAATTAGCACCAAAGACCTGGAATTTTTAGCAACTCGCTTTTAAACTGAATGTTAAACCACAAATCAGTTTTCTTACACCCATTTATTGTTTAAATTTACCAAGCCCGGCAGATTAGCTGTGAAACTGTAACCATAGCCAACTGACAGTTGGAAAAGAGTAATGACCGCAATGCAAAAAAAACCTACTTGTTTTTTGTCAAAAAAATTAACTTTCGAACTTTAAAATGCCATGACCTTAAAGCTCTTTGAAATTCAAGAAAAAATCACGATTGGTATTTTTTGATAAAAATAACCCAATTCGAGAAAACTGGATCAATAAATAAAATTTTTATATCGCTCGCTCGGAAATCTGATAATTAAATTCCATTTTCAAAATAAGATGTCCTTAACAATTTGTGACCTTAACAATTTTGCTGTTCTATAGAACGCAATTGAACTGAACTTCAAAAGAAATCAGTCGCACCGCCAAAAAGAAAATTTGAGCCTGAACAAAATTTGAAGACTTTTCCTTAAAAAAATCATTACGATCTGAGCTACATTCATCGACTCTTAAAAACTCGGGTTCGAGGCACAACAAGATTCATACTCGTCACTGGAAGTCAAATAAAGATTTCTGGTCTATATGTTAAAAGAATTAATCGAAGTCACAATGTTGGCTTGATGTAAAGCTGAACGAACAGCTCGTACGTTGGTCATTTCTATCGTTAATTTGAATCCATGAACCTTTTGGTGAAAGATGTTTCTGGCTTTTTCGCAAACAGCTTTTCTGATAGAGAACTCTTCACAGATGCCGATGGAGTCAGTCCACCACTTGCACTGTCTTTCTTCTTCTTTTTGCCACCGCCGTCCAACTTCGAGCTGCTAGATCCATTCAATGTTGAGTTGGATCCCAGAATTAGAGAACTGTTGGCCTTCAGGAGAAAACGACCTTCTCTGCAGTCTTCTGTCCAATTCAACTGAAAAGAAACTGGATTATTTCAACCTTAGACTTCACGGTAAATGAAATCTTAAATTTAAATAAAGGAAAAAATGAAAACCACGTACATGTTATAATTTGAAGCCAAATTTTTGAGCAAAGCTTGAATGATACTGAGATCACGAATTTTTGACAACTTAAATCTAAGCAAGGTAGCTCTGCCTCAATTTTGTTAATGACAAGACTTAAGAATTTTTCTGTTATGTTTTTTCTTCCATCTTCTTTTTGTTCCGCCTGTTTCTAGGGAACCCTATCATAGGAAGACATAGTACCGCCATCCGTTGTAGATTTTTCAAAAACGATAAGATCTGATTATAAAATAGTAAATTCGAAGTTTAATATTTTAATTACTACTACCTTTTTGACTAGCGGTGCAACTTGTAAATTAGATCCCATAATTGCATATTATTTAGAAATCTGTTCTACCTGCACAACCAGTGGATACTCGTCCAGCTTCAGTCTCCTCTCGCCAGTTTGCAACACTTCATACAAGGAGTATGTCTCTGGGTTGACCTCTTCAGATGGTCCTGTGAGATTCCTGAGGTCTGCATGGAACTTATCAACCAGAGCGTCCACCACATCTTGAGTTGTTGCACTGCTTGATATTCTCAGACACTTGGTTTGAACTTCTTCCTTCTGGTCCATCAGGTAGAAACGCATCACTCCGAAGAACTCCAAGTTCTACCAACACACAACCAATCAACAACTTTCAACTGGTTCTAGATTAACAAAGCACGGCAAGTACAGAAAAATAACCCAACTTTCATGTAGATTATAAACTCAGGGTTCAACACTTTGTATACTGGAGCTTTCAGGTGTGAAACTCTCTTCATATGAACTGGCCATTTTCAAGGGTGCACTATCTTGAATTTCTTACAACTCATAATGCTATTTCAGCATTAATTCAAAAAAATGTGTGTCTAGAAACGCGAAAACCTCAAGAGAACACAACCTAGTCAAAGATTAATGTCAATAATTTACCTCATTGGGTAGAGACAGTTCAAACAGCGCTAGGCGAGTCTTGTTCCATTCTTCGATGCGATTGCGCAATTTGCGATACTCGTCTACTTGAGAGGCTGTCATCGTCAACAGTCTTCTTCTAATTTTCTTCAAGCAAGCTATTTACATGGCAACTCTATACATACCTGAGCCTGAAAATTATATCAGTAGTTTCACAAAAAAATCTTAACTTACAGCAAATTTTTCTCAAACGCAGGCAACGTAAGGAAATCCAACAAACATTAATCTAATGAAAGCTAAATAACATTTTACAGCAAAGTTATCTCCAAATCTAGACGACAAACCCAAATGAATGCACCAATTTTAGTTTATTTTTAAATATAATTTTTCAGATCTCTATTAATAATAGATACTTTATAACAAAGTGTTCTTTTAGAGTCCGTTGTGAAATGATAAGGCACAATCAACGATAGATTCCACAGCGAACTCAAATATCTTTTTACAACACTCTTCACTTCAATTCTTATTACGTTATACGCAACACCTCTTCATCCAGCAGTAATATAACATCTAGGGGCATGATGACGCATTCCTTCCGTCTATTTTCTCAACAGGGAAGTGACATTATGGTGGTCAGGTCTCTCCCCAATTGTACCCCCCTGGCCTCTCTTCTGGGGGAGGGTCGTAGTGGTCATGTTCTGGAATGGGGTCGAATAGAAGCGTGCTTAAACAAATTCAAAAAAAGTTTTAGACTTCCAGCCACAACAATTGAGAGATGATTCAAACAAGCAATGAGTTACAGAAAATATCTGTTTTAAATTTCAAGCTAGCACAAGCGCTGCTGGTATGAAGAACAAAATTTTCAATAATTTGAACAATTACAAAATTCGAGGCGTTTTCAGGATTCTGAATCCTCCCGGCTGGTGGGGAAAGACGTCTTCGAGGAAGAAATACACATGTCCCACTGCTATTCCTGAAACATAGCCAAAAGACAGTTGGAAAAGATTCATTGATCGCAAGTAAGCAAAAAAACTACTGACTTGTTTTTTTTATAAAAAAATTCACAACTTTCGAGTTTCAAAGGAAAAATATAGATGGCTTTAAAGCGCTTTGAGTTTCTAGAAGAATTTATTATCGACATTTGTTGATAAAATAACCCTATTTGAGAAAACTAGATCAATAGTTAATTTTTTATTCCACTTACGAACTTAGATCACATTTTTCGTGACATTTACACTTTTGCTTGATACAAGTTATTCTGATACTATTACTTTTTTCTCGAAAACGCCACTTTTTTTTCTCGAAAACGCCATCTTTTTGTTATCGAGATACCTGAACAAAAATATATAATTCACTAAAAATGCCAACAGAAAAAAAACAATTTTTCATCAACTAGACCAATTAAAAAAACTGCAAATTCAATCCAAATTGCCTTCCTTTGAATTGAGCTTAAAAAATCAAAATTAAAACCACAAAAAATTGATTTGAGCCTGATCAAATTTCAAGACCTTTCCATTAAAAATCATCAAGATCTAAATAAAAGTCTGAACTACGTTCATCGGCTCTTAAAACCAGCCAATAGATAGTTGGAAAGGCGTCAATGAACGCAAAAAAAAACAAAAAAACACTTGATGTTTGAAACAATCTCAACTTTCGAACTAAATAATAGATCTATAAAATGGATTCCTTAGAGCTCTTTGAATTTTTAAAATACATTATGGTTGAATTTTTGTTTGATAAAATTTACTCAATTTGAGAAAACTGGATCAATAGGTATATTTTTGCTGAGAAATCTGATAATTTAATTCCGTTTTCGACATAAGAAGTCAATCAAGTTTTTCGTGGCCTTTACACTTTTGCTGTTCGATAGTGGAGTTTGCCTTCCTTTCAACAAAGAACTGAATTTAGAAATAAATCAAGTCAAACCGTTAAAAAGTATATTTGAACATGGATACAGTTTCCTGATAAAAAACCATCACGACCTATATGAGAAACTGAACAACGTTCATCGTCTCTAAATCATCACAAATTGTTTCAAAATTCTGCTTCTAAGCTAGTGTAGTTATACAAGTTATACTGATACTATTACTTTTTTCTCGAAAACGCCACTTTTTTTTCTCGAAAACGCCATCTTTTTGTTATCGAGATACCTGAACAAAAATATATAATTCACTAAAAATGCCAACAGAAAAAAAACAATTTTTCATCAACTAGACCAATTAAAAAAACTGCAAATTCAATCCAAATTGCCTTCCTTTGAATTGAGCTTAAAAAATCAAAATTAAAACCACAAAAAATTGATTTGAGCCTGATCAAATTTCAAGACCTTTCCATTAAAAATCATCAAGATCTATATAAAAGTCTGAACTACGTTCATCGGCTCTTAAAAACAGCCAATAGATAGTTGGAAAGGCGTCAATGAACGCAAAAAAAAAACAAAAAAACACTTGATGTTTGAAACAATCTCAACTTTCGAACTAAATAATAGATCTATAAAATGGATTCCTTAGAGCTCTTTGAATTTTTAAAATACATTATGGTTGAATTTTTGTTTGATAAAATTTACTCAATTTGAGAAAACTGGATCAATAGGTATATTTTTGCTGAGAAATCTGATAATTTAATTCCGTTTTCGACATAAGAAGTCAATCAAGTTTTTCGTGGCCTTTACACTTTTGCTGTTCGATAGTGGAGTTTGCCTTCCTTTCAACAAAGAACTGAATTTAGAAATAAATCAAGTCAAACCGTTAAAAAGTATATTTGAACATGGATACAGTTTCCTGATAAAAAACCATCACGACCTATATGAGAAACTGAACAACGTTCATCGTCTCTAAATCATCACAAATTGTTTCAAAATTCTGCTTCTAAGCTAGTGTAGTTATACAAGTTATACTGATACTATTACTTTTTTCTCGAAAACGCCACTTTTTTTCTCGAAAACGCCATCTTTTTGTTATCGAGATACCTGAACAAAAATATATAATTCACTAAAAATGCCAACAGAAAAAAAAACAATTTTTCATCAACTAGACCAATTAAAAAAACTGCAAATTCAATCCAAATTAAATTTTGGGGTGGAAATTTTACAGCTGGGGGTGGCAGAGGGATATTAAGTTGATCCTAAAAATAATTCAAGTCTTTTCGCACCATTTGAACTCTGTAACTGCAGAACGCAATTTGTCTTTCTTTTAGCACCAGAGTTTCAATCCAAGAATAAATCAAAAGTCAAATCGCGAAAAACCAAATTTGAATGTGAACAAATTTCAAGACTTTCAGAAAAAATCAACAGGACCTAGATAATTATCTTTACTACTTTCAATGACATTGTGAAAGATCATCACTTTAGAAAGCGCTATGGATTAGTTATGTAGCATGAAAGTCGTCTTCAACTCGGAGTAATAATGACACTTTCCTTGCATAAATTAAAGTTAACAAAAAACGCACCTATGAGATCGACTTGTATTGAGTTTCCCATGAGAAGAGAGAATCCTAATAGCACCCAGGGCAAGTAGGGAGCCTGAAAATTGAGGATTCCGAAGAAACTCATTCGCACGTAGGGATTCCTTCGAGACCAGATGTACACAAGCATGATGGTGAAGGCAGTCCCAAAGAACAACAGATTGAAAAAATAGCCCAGGATCTAAAACAAAAGACCACCTCTATTATTTGCAAAAACCTATGATTCAAGAAGCGCAGATACTTAACTTCAGATGTTTGCACCAAAGAATTCTAACTGTTTTCGACAAATTTTCCAGATGGTCTATTTGCATAATTTGCATAAGTCGCATAAAATTATCAAAGAAAAAACATTTAAGCAAATAAAAAGTTGGTATGTTTACCATCATAGATGTGGCTCCGAAAACAAACATGAAGACAAAGTCGCCTGTCCTGCCTCTGAAGCTGTTCTCCTCTAGCATGCGACAGTAGCGGTAGATGAAGATGATGTTGAAGAGGAAGGTAAAACCCAGGGTGCCAAAGAAGAGGAAATTTGTGAACAGACGCCAGATCTAATCACATATATGAAGTTATCATTTAGAGAAACAAGTATAGGTACAGGCGGAATAGAATGGTTCATAGAAAACGGGGCATTATTCAGAATCAAACCCCAAATAATCTGAGCCTCGATACACAAAACATAGACAGCAGACAATGAACAAGAAAAATGTCAATGAACGCAAAGAAACAGAATACATAGCCAATCGAAGATTGAAAAACAGTAATGAACGCAAGTAGACAAAAAAAACACTGACTTTATTGAAAAATCGAATTTCAAAGAAAAAAATAGTTGGCCTTAAAGATCTTTGAATTTGTAGAACAATTTATGATGGACACTTTTTGTGTTAAAATCAACCCAATTTGAAAAAACTGGATCAATAGGTAAAATTTTTATTTCGCTGGGAAATCTGATAATTAATTTCATTTTCGAAATTAGAAGTCGATCACGCTTTTCGTGATCTTTACAATTTTGCTGTTCGATAGTGGAGTTTGCTTTCCTTTTAACAATAGAAATGCACTGATATCAAAAAGAAATCACAAGTCAAGCCGCGAAAAATCAATATTGAGCGTGAACAAATTTTAAGACTTTTTCCTAAAAAAAAAAATCAGCAAGACCTATTTAATACTACTCACTACGTTCATTAATCTTGAAAAGACAAACTTTTACAAAAAACAACTTTTGAACTTCAAAAAAATATAGCCTTAAAGCTCTTCGAACTTCAACAACAATTAATGGCACTTTCGATAAAATTAACCTAATTTGAGAAACTGAATCATAAGGTACATTTTCTGTGCATGTATTTGCCTAATAAACATGCTACAAAATAATTCTGCTTTGGTTAATAACTTGTTAATTCGCAACTGGTTAATATAGTGGCTAACACATGTGACTCAAGGTCCAGCAAACTACTTGATCATGAAACTAGGTGAAAGTAAAACCCGCACTTATTTTACACAGGCGAAGCTCAGCTTCGCACCACTTGCGATACAAAAATGAATAATTATGATTGACAGCAAATGAAAAGACAAATTTAAAAAATCATTAGAAAAACCTTCTAAAAACGTTTCTTTTTTTTAAAAAGCAAAACAAAAGCCGAAAAAAAAACGAAATTAAGTGAACCTTTAGAAACTTTGCAAAGTGATTTCGGCATGCCAGAATATCCCAAACCTCCAAAAATCCTTTGGCGGAAAAAGCGCCGACAAAAATAAGCAGACGGACGAAAATCTAAATTAGCATAAAATTTTTAATCTGCAAATCTGGAATCGAACAATCGGCCTTTGTTGTCTCAGGCATGGGTGTTACCACTCCTCCAAAAGCGCATAATTCGCCTTGAAATTGAATGTATAACCTAGAGGCGAAGCAGAGCTCCGTATCACTTGCTATAAAACGCAAGTACAGCATTGCAAGTTAGTGAAAAAAATGAGATTGATATAACAAAAAAGAAGATTAATACCAGAAAAAAATAAGAAAAAAATTGGTAAAAACGAAAATAATTTCAGAAAAACACAACACCACAATTAATACGCTTTATGAATTTACCGAGCGGCCACTAAGCCGACAACAAGTGTGTGGACACCCGTTAAGCCGAAAGCAAAAAAATGCCATAAGACCTTGTAAGAAAACTAGCAACACAAGCTAGCTGAATTTCGAGTCCCGGCCGCACTCATTTGTAATTTTCATTTAAAAAATCTTTATCTGACTGTGATGCGACACAAAATAACCTAACTAAGCTGATGAAACATAAACTGACACCATTTAGGCCAAATAATGCTTTTTAGCCAAAAAATCTTCGGAAAACCGAGGGCAATATACAACGTCAAAGCTATTAATTTTAAAAATGTGCGGCCGGGACTCAAAACACAGACCTTAGGGATTAAACGCAACCGCGTTACCTCTAGGGCAAGTTAAAAAGACTCTCGGAGTTACCAAGGTTCAATACCAAAACAACTACACGATTTCTTACAGGCTTACGAGGAAAAAGTTAAGATCTCGATTACAAGACACGCGAGAGTTATAAAGCAAGTAACACAAATGTAACAAATGCACATGCAAATTCTGTGCACAAAAATTGGAGAAAAAAGTTTGTTGCAACATCCTAGCTTATCGCAAAGTTATTATAAGTTATTATAAGTTATTAACCGAAGCACCGTCAGATCTGTTGATAAACGTTTATCGATGCAACAACTTCAGTCTGCTGTCAATTGCTGTCGTTACAAGAAAAGGAACTCAAGAGGCAAAACTAACCTTCATGCGAAGAGGCGAAGCTTTTATTGCGAAAAAGTGCAATAAGAAAAAGTGAAAATAAGTCTCGAATTAGCTAAAATTCAGCGATGTCTCAGACACGAAGCTACGACCTAGAAATTATGAGTCTCACGCATCAACTACTCAGCCACGGATGCTTAGTCCATCACAAACACTAACCACAAATAAGGCCGAGAACAGGTGCTATGAAATTTCCAATGCTATAGATCGTGATTATAGCAAAAAGGAACACATGTGAACAGTTTTAATGAACAATTTCATTTGCGAGTTAGGATAGAAAAAAAGAAGGTTCGTACTAAAACACTAGCTGTTCTCTAGCATCAACAGAGGCGAAGCTGTGCTTCGCGAACACTAGCGAGAACACGACAAAAAGCAGCTCTAGAGTTCTAGAAAGTGCAATAAGAAAAAGTAAAAATAAGCCTCGACTAAGTAAAAACTCGGAGACGTCTCCGACTCGAACCTCCGCCCAACTGCGACCTAGAAATTATGAGTTTCACGCACTAACCACTCAGCCACGGACGCTTAGTCCATCACAAGCACTAGCTACAAATAAAGCCGAGAACAGATGCTATTCAATTTCCAATGCTACAGATCGTGATGGTGGAATCCCTCATACGCGAAGGACCGAATGCGCGAAAACAAAAATCAGCCAATCAGATTTCAGTAATCTAAAATTTGGAAAGAAAGTAATCATTTCCAGGGACTGAATATTGGTATTGGCCGAACATAAAAACGGCAGAAATATGTTAAATATTCAAATTGTCACTGACCGCCGCCGAATTGGAACAAATTTTATATTTCAAGGGTTTCGTTATGGAAGAAGCAAAATATAGCTTCTCTTAATTCATTTTAAGCCCCCATCGCATGAGAATAGCCCCCGTGCTTCAATCGTGATTATAGCAAAAAGGCGCACGAGTGAACACTTTTAACGAACGCTTTTATTTGCGAGCTAGGTTAGAAACAAAGGTTTGTATTAAACACTAGCTGCTTGCTAGCGTAAATAATGGATGAGATAGTCGAACTGAACTGAAAACAACCTTATATAATAAAGTACAAATGTGTGGTAACAGAGAACAAAACATATATAATTGAAAACGACTGTTGCCTTGCCCTCAGCAAAATTGCACGAATGCAGACAAAAGATAGAGGCAAAAGAAATGAGAGCAATTAAGTTCCGACAGTCCCACCCACCCACTACGCCTGGTGAGTTTTCACCAACCAGTTGAGTTTACCTGGTATCGGTAGATGATGAGCTCTGGGTTGAAGTATAACTGGAAGGGACTTATGACATCAAGTTGAACTGCTATTGTGGTCCCTACACAGGCAGTAGTGTACATTCGGGTCACAATGGGGATAGCCGTGTACTCGTTCAAGATGTCAGCCGCTGCCATTCTGCTGCTATAGTTCACAAATTCTTATTACGTTATACGCAACACCTCTTCATCCAGCAGTAATATAACATCTAGGGGCATGATGACGCATTCCTTCCGTCTATTTTCTCAACAGGGAAGTGACATTATGGTGGTCAGGTCTCTCCCCAATTGTACCCCCCTGGCCTCTCTTCTGGGGGAGGGTCGTAGTGGTCATGTTCTGGAATGGGGTCGAATAGAAGCGTGCTTAAACAAATTCAAAAAAAGTTTTAGACTTCCAGCCACAACAATTGAGAGATGACTCAAACAAGCAATGAGTTACAGAAAATATCTGTTTTAAATTTCAAGCTAGCACAAGCGCTGCTGGTATGAAGAACAAAATTTTCAATAATTTGAACAATTACAAAATTCGAGGCGTTTTCAGGATTCTGAATCCTCCCGGCTGGTGGGGAAAGACGTCTTCGAGGAAGAAATACACATGTCCCACTGCTATTCCTGAAACATAGCCAAAAGACAATTGGAAAAGATTCATTGATCGCAAGTAAGCAAAAAAACTACTGACTTGTTTTTTTTATAAAAAAATTCACAACTTTCGAGTTTCAAAGGAAAAATATAGATGGCTTTAAAGCGCTTTGAGTTTCTAGAAGAATTTATTATCGACATTTGTTGATAAAATAACCCTATTTGAGAAAACTAGATCAATAGTTAATTTTTTATTCCACTTAGATATCTGGAAATAAATTTCCACCTACGAACTTAGATCACATTTTTCGTGACATTTACACTTTTGCTTGATACAAGTTATACTGATACTATTACTTTTTTCTCGAAAACGCCACTTTTTTTTCTCGAAAACGCCATCTTTTTGTTATCGAGATACCTGAACAAAAATATATAATTCACTAAAAATGCCAACAGAAAAAAAACAATTTTTCATCAACTAGACCAATTAAAAAAACTGCAAATTCAATCCAAATTGCCTTCCTTTGAATTGAGCTTAAAAAATCAAAATTAAAACCACAAAAAATTGATTTGAGCCTGATCAAATTTCAAGACCTTTCCATTAAAAATCATCAATATCTATATAAAAGTCTGAACTACGTTCATCGGCTCTTAAAAACAGCCAATAGATAGTTGGAAAGGCGTCAATGAACGCAAAAAAAAACAAAAAAACACTTGATGTTTGAAACAATCTCAACTTTCGAACTAAATAATAGATCTATAAAATGGATTCCTTAGAGCTCTTTGAATTTTTAAAATACATTATGGTTGAATTTTTGTTTGATAAAATTTACTCAATTTGAGAAAACTGGATCAATAGGTATATTTTTGCTGAGAAATCTGATAATTTAATTCCGTTTTCGACATAAGAAGTCAATCAAGTTTTTCGTGGCCTTTACACTTTTGCTGTTCGATAGTGGAGTTTGCCTTCCTTTCAACAAAGAACTGAATTTAGAAATAAATCAAGTCAAACCGTTAAAAAGTATATTTGAACATGGATACAGTTTCCTGATAAAAAACCATCACGACCTATATGAGAAACTGAACAACGTTCATCGTCTCTAAATCATCACAAATTGTTTCAAAATTCTGCTTCTAAGCTAGTGTAGTTATACAAGTTATACTGATACTATTACTTTTTTCTCGAAAACGCCACTTTTTTTCTCGAAAACGCCATCTTTTTGTTATCGAGATACCTGAACAAAAATATATAATTCACTAAAAATGCCAACAGAAAAAAAACAATTTTTCATCAACTAGACCAATTAAAAAAACTGCAAATTCAATCCAAATTGCCTTCCTTTGAATTGAGCTTAAAAAATCAAAATTAAAACCACAAAAAATTGATTTGAGCCTGATCAAATTTCAAGACCTTTCCATTAAAAATCATCAAGATCTATATAAAAGTCTGAACTACGTTCATCGGCTCTTAAAAACAGCCAATAGATAGTTGGAAAGGCGTCAATGAACGCAAAAAAAACAAAAAAACACTTGATGTTTGAAACAATCTCAACTTTCGAACTAAATAATAGATCTATAAAATGGATTCCTTAGAGCTCTTTGAATTTTTAAAATACATTATGGTTGAATTTTTGTTTGATAAAATTTACTCAATTTGAGAAAACTGGATCAATAGGTATATTTTTGCTGAGAAATCTGATAATTTAATTCCGTTTTCGACATGAGAAGTCAATCAAGTTTTTCGTGGCCTTTACACTTTTGCTGTTCGATAGTGGAGTTTGCCTTCCTTTCAACAAAGAACTGAATTTAGAAATAAATCAAGTCAAACCGTTAAAAAGTATATTTGAACATGGATACAGTTTCCTGATAAAAAACCATCACGACCTATATGAGAAACTGAACAACGTTCATCGTCTCTAAATCATCACAAATTGTTTCAAAATTCTGCTTCTAAGCTAGTGTAGTTATACAAGTTATACTGATACTATTACTTTTTTCTCGAAAACGCCACTTTTTTTCTCGAAAACGCCATCTTTTTGTTATCGAGATACCTGAACAAAAATATATAATTCACTAAAAATGCCAACAGAAAAAAAAACAATTTTTCACCAACTAGACCAATTAAAAAAACTGCAAATTCAATCCAAATTAAATTTTGGGGTGGAAATTTTACAGCTGGGGGTGGCAGAGGGATATTAAGTTGATCCTAAAAGTAATTCAAGTCTTTTCGCACCATTTGAACTCTGTAACTGCAGAACGCAATTTGTCTTTCTTTTAGCACCAGAGTTTCAATCCAAGAAGAAATCAAAAGTCAAATCGCGAAAAACCAAATTTGAATGTGAACAAATTTCAAGACTTTCAGAAAAAATCAACAGGACCTAGATAATTATCTTTACTACTTTCAATGACATTGTGAAAGATCATCACTTTAGAAAGCGCTATGGATTAGTTATGTAGCATGAAAGTCGTCTTCAACTCGGAGTAATAATGACACTTTCCTTGCATAAATTAAAGTTAACAAAAAACGCACCTATGAGATCGACTTGTATTGAGTTTCCCATGAGAAGAGAGAATCCTAATAGCACCCAGGGCAAGTAGGGAGCCTGAAAATTGAGGATTCCGAAGAAACTCATTCGCACGTAGGGATTCCTTCGAGACCAGATGTACACAAGCATGATGGTGAAGGCAGTCCCAAAGAACAACAGATTGAAAAAATAGCCCAGGATCTAAAACAAAAGACCACCTCTATTATTTGCAAAAACCTATGATTCAAGAAGCGCAGATACTTAACTTCAGATGTTTGCACCAAAGAATTCTAACTGTTTTCGACAAATTTTCCAGATGGTCTATTTGCATAATTTGCATAAGTCGCATAAAATTATCAAAGAAAAAACATTTAAGCAAATAAAAAGTTGGTATGTTTACCATCATAGATGTGGCTCCGAAAACAAACATGAAGACAAAGTCGCCTGTCCTGCCTCTGAAGCTGTTCTCCTCTAGCATGCGACAGTAGCGGTAGATGAAGATGATGTTGAAGAGGAAGGTAAAACCCAGGGTGCCAAAGAAGAGGAAATTTGTGAACAGACGCCAGATCTAATCACATATATGAAGTTATCATTTAGAGAAACAAGTATAGGTACAGGCGGAATAGAATGGTTCATAGAAAACGGGGCATTATTCAGAATCAAACCCCAAATAATCTGAGCCTCGATACACAAAACATAGACAGCAGACAATGAACAAGAAAAATGTCAATGAACGCAAAGAAACAGAATACATAGCCAATCGAAGATTGAAAAACAGTAATGAACGCAAGTAGACAAAAAAAAACACTGACTTTATTGAAAAATCGAATTTCAAAGAAAAAAATAGTTGGCCTTAAAGCTCTTTGAATTTGTAGAACAATTTATGATGGACACTTTTTGTGTTAAAATCAACCCAATTTGAAAAAACTGGATCAATAGGTAAAATTTTTATTTCGCTGGGAAATCTGATAATTAATTTCATTTTCGAAATTAGAAGTCGATCACGCTTTTCGTGATCTTTACAATTTTGCTGTTCGATAGTGGAGTTTGCTTTCCTTTTAACAATAGAAATGCACTGATATCAAAAAGAAATCACAAGTCAAGCCGCGAAAAATCAATATTGAGCGTGAACAAATTTTAAGACTTTTTCCTAAAAAAAAAAATCAGCAAGACCTATTTAATACTACTCACTACGTTCATTAATCTTGAAAAGACAAACTTTTACAAAAAACAACTTTTGAACTTCAAAAAAATATAGCCTTAAAGCTCTTCGAACTTCAACAACAATTAATGGCACTTTCGATAAAATTAACCTAATTTGAGAAACTGAATCATAAGGTACATTTTCTGTGCATGTATTTGCCTAATAAACATGCTACAAAATAATTCTGCTTTGGTTAATAACGTGTTAATTCGCAACTGGTTAATATAGTGGCTAACACATGTGACTCAAGGTCCAGCAAACTACTTGATCATGAAACTAGGTGAAAGTAAAACCCGCACTTATTTTACACAGGCGAAGCTCAGCTTCGCACCACTTGCGATACAAAAATGAATAATTATGATTGACAGCAAATGAAAAGACAAATTTAAAAAATCATTAGAAAAACCTTCTAAAAACGTTTCTTTTTTTTAAAAAAGCAAAACAAAAGCCGAAAAAAAACGAAATTAAGTGAACCTTTAGAAACTTTGCAAAGTGATTTCGGCATGCCAGAATATCCCAAACCTCCAAAAATCCTTTGGCGGAAAAAGCGCCGACAAAAATAAGCAGACGGACGAAAATCTAAATTAGCATAAAATTTTTAATCTGCAAATCTGGAATCGAACAATCGGCCTTTGTTGTCTCAGGCATGGGTGTTACCACTCCTCCAAAAGCGCATAATTCGCCTTGAAATTGAATGTATAACCTAGAGGCGAAGCAGAGCTCCGTATCACTTGCTATAAAACGCAAGTACAGCATTGCAAGTTAGTGAAAAAAATGAGATTGATATAACAAAAAAGAAGATTAATACCAGAAAAAAATAAGAAAAAAATTGGTAAAAACGAAAATAATTTCAGAAAAACACAACACCACAATTAATACGCTTTATGAATTTACCGAGCGGCCACTAAGCCGACAACAAGTGTGTGGACACCCGTTAAGCCGAAAGCAAAAAAATGCCATAAGACCTTGTAAGAAAACTAGCAACACAAGCTAGCTGAATTTCGAGTCCCGGCCGCACTCATTTGTAATTTTCATTTAAAAAATCTTTATCTGACTGTGATGCGACACAAAATAACCTAACTAAGCTGATGAAACATAAACTGACACCATTTAGGCCAAATAATGCTTTTTAGCCAAAAAATCTTCGGAAAACCGAGGGCAATATACAACGTCAAAGCTATTAATTTTAAAAATGTGCGGCCGGGACTCAAAACACAGACCTTAGGGATTAAACGCAACCGCGTTACCTCTAGGGCAAGTTAAAAAGACTCTCGGAGTTACCAAGGTTCAATACCAAAACAACTACACGATTTCTTACAGGCTTACGAGGAAAAAGTTAAGATCTCGATTACAAGACACGCGAGAGTTATAAAGCAAGTAACACAAATGTAACAAATGCACATGCAAATTCTGTGCACAAAAATTGGAGAAAAAAGTTTGTTGCAACATCCTAGCTTATCGCAAAGTTATTATAAGTTATTATAAGTTATTAACCGAAGCACCGTCAGATCTGTTGATAAACGTTTATCGATGCAACAACTTCAGTCTGCTGTCAATTGCTGTCGTTACAAGAAAAGGAACTCAAGAGGCAAAACTAACCTTCATGCGAAGAGGCGAAGCTTTTATTGCGAAAAAGTGCAATAAGAAAAAGTGAAAATAAGTCTCGAATTAGCTAAAATTCAGCGATGTCTCAGACACGAAGCTACGACCTAGAAATTATGAGTCTCACGCATCAACTACTCAGCCACGGATGCTTAGTCCATCACAAACACTAACCACAAATAAGGCCGAGAACAGGTGCTATGAAATTTCCAATGCTATAGATCGTGATTATAGCAAAAAGGAACACATGTGAACAGTTTTAATGAACAATTTCATTTGCGAGTTAGGATAGAAAAAAAGAAGGTTCGTACTAAAACACTAGCTGTTCTCTAGCATCAACAGAGGCGAAGCTGTGCTTCGCGAACACTAGCGAGAACACGACAAAAAGCAGCTCTAGAGTTCTAGAAAGTGCAATAAGAAAAAGTAAAAATAAGCCTCGACTAAGTAAAAATTCGGAGACGTCTCCGACTCGAACCTCCGCCCAACTGCGACCTAGAAATTATGAGTTTCACGCACTAACCACTCAGCCACGGACGCTTAGTCCATCACAAGCACTAGCTACAAATAAAGCCGAGAACAGATGCTATTCAATTTCCAATGCTACAGATCGTGATGGTGGAATCCCTCATACGCGAAGGACCGAATGCGCGAAAACAAAAATCAGCCAATCAGATTTCAGTAATCTAAAATTTGGAAAGAAAGTAATCATTTCCAGGGACTGAATATTGGTATTGGCCGAACATAAAAACGGCAGAAATATGTTAAATATTCAAATTGTCACTGACCGCCGCCGAATTGGAACAAATTTTATATTTCAAGGGTTTCGTTATGGAAGAAGCAAAATATAGCTTCTCTTAATTCATTTTAAGCCCCCATCGCATGAGAATAGCCCCCGTGCTTCAATCGTGATTATAGCAAAAAGGCGCACGAGTGAACACTTTTAACGAACGCTTTTATTTGCGAGCTAGGTTAGAAACAAAGGTTTGTATTAAACACTAGCTGCTTGCTAGCGTAAATAATGGATGAGATAGTCGAACTGAACTGAAAACAACCTTATATAATAAAGTACAAATGTGTGGTAACAGAGAACAAAACATATATAATTGATATATAATTGAAAACGACTGTTGCCTTGCCCTCAGCAAAATTGCACGAATGCAGACAAAAGATAGAGGCAAAAGAAATGAGAGCAATTAAGTTCCGACAGTCCCACCCACCCACTACGCCTGGTGAGTTTTCACCAACCAGTTGAGTTTACCTGGTATCGGTAGATGATGAGCTCTGGGTTGAAGTATAACTGGAAGGGACTTATGACATCAAGTTGAACTGCTATTGTGGTCCCTACACAGGCAGTAGTGTACATTCGGGTCACAATGGGGATAGCCGTGTACTCGTTCAAGATGTCAGCCGCTGCCATTCTGCTGCTATAGTTCACAAATTTATTGCCCAGGTCAAACTCCAAAAATTCTCAAAGTTTCGCTCGGCAATGGATTCTAGATGCTTTGTGCGTTCAAAAGAAAAAAAATACAGGTTTTAAAAACAAATTCAAATTCCGA
Organism: Symsagittifera roscoffensis; assembly: GCF_963678635.1. NCBI lineage: Eukaryota > Metazoa > Xenacoelomorpha > Acoela > Convolutidae > Symsagittifera > Symsagittifera roscoffensis. The sequence continues at coordinate 22,904,323 of NC_087063.1, forward strand.
GTATCATAGAACAAATTACACAAACTAAAGCTCTTATCCCATTCAGAGAAAACTAGATCAATAGATATTTTTTTTTTTTGAAATCTAAGAGCTAAGCAAATCCACTTTTAGAACTATTAGAGTCCAGCTCCATTTTTTAGGGCATTTACTTTTTATTGGAAAGCGTAATTTACCTTCCATGAGGTATTTGAATACTATACGAGCTTAAGAAATCCTACGTCAAATCGCCAAAATAGAAACATGAGTGTGATCCTGGACAATACATTTGTAAATACCTATACTACGTCACTCCAACCTCGTTTTCTATCACAGTCGATGATCTATTATTGTCCGCCTATTTCATGTCACTTCTGAAATGAGAACTCATTTTGTAGACCAACCTATTTCTGCAGATGCAAACAAATAACTTGCACAATTTGAAGAAAAAGACTTGCGGTTCTTAAAACTTTGAGAAAGTTTTATCGAATTGCGCTTTAATGCTCCGAGCCATAAAAAGACTGGGTACAAGGGGCTGATCTAGGATTTACTCAAGGATGGCGGGTTTAGAAAACTTTTGGTTAAGTGACCTTTTTTTCAGCGCACTCTTCAAAATGAGAACATACTGCAGCTGCAGAAAAAGTTACGACTGGTCGCCCAAAAAATGAAATTAGCGCGCCGAGTTGCCCTGGAAGCAGAGGCCTACATCAACACCCCTTGAAAGCTTTCGCCTCCCAAATTTCTATCCCAGGCATCAGCAACTTTCAGAGTTTTCCGAAATAACCGTCGCACTAAGTGTTAAATCAAGAGATATTGGAATCTACTTATATTAATTATTGAGCTACTAATTGATCAATGCAATAGATTATTTGTGATTTAGAAAATTGTTAGAAAAAGAAACATTATGTCATCTCTGTTATGACGTGAGAGTCTCGTCTTTTATCAGAGGCGACGGTGACGCTTTACTGTCCAATCCATTTTCCTTTTCGCTAGAATTTTCCAGACCTGATCTGATGAATCCATTGTTGTCTCCTCTGAAGTCGGGCAGAGACAGTTCGCTGGACTCGTCTAATAGCGCCTGATTGGGTTCGAAGGTGAGTCCGTTTTCGAGGAAGTTTGTGGCCTGAATCAGACACTTCATTTAAAGCAACCAGAAAATTGCCATTAAACAAATATACTGGTAAATACATTACTTTGCCAGTTGAAATTCAAAAATTCAAATTTTACACTTTTGCCAAAAAAGTTTGCCTTTTGAATTAAATTACAAATAATGTGCGAAGTAAAACAAAATGACATGCAGCTATTCAAAATGAACCTACCACCCATTGTAATACATCACGTAAATATTTAACCAACTATCTTGACTACGGAAAATGGCAGTATATCCTCTCCACCTGAAAGTCTTGAGAGACCTGCTGTTTTATAGGAGTATACAGACAAAAGGAATAAGCATTTTTTTTTTCGAAATTTATCACAGGTAATCACACAAAAAAGGACAACTATAACTACCAAAATGAATTAAAAACTGACGCTAATGCGGGATTTCTTCACAAAAAATGGGCTCCAAATAATGCGGTTGAAATTTTTTATACATCTGCCAAAATTGCCGTGATGTAAGTTTGCTTTTAATATTAAAACTGTTTCTAGGTGATTGAGAGCCACAAATTTTAAATATCACAAAGTAATAAAAACATCGCCAATAGAAAGTGAAATCTGAACTCACTGAATACAAGCAAAACAAAAATTGGTTGAATTTTTAAATATCTTTCAGCTTTCGAGCTTCGAAGAAACAAATAAATCATGTGAAAGCTCATTTATGATTGGGGCTTTTTTTAAACATCTAATCTCTTCGGAGAAAACTGGGTTGAAATGTAATTTTTTACACAGAGGCGAAGCGGAGCTTCCCACTACTTGCGATTCGGCAAAACAAAAAAATCATAAACGTCGAAAAAATGAAAAACGTTGAAAAAAGACTTGGTAAACCAAAACTTTCCTGTCTGGATAAAATACACCTATGATCCCCAGCTAAAACTGGTGGTACGTGTATGTTCTTAAATGAATTTGTTATAATGATGCGAGACGAAATGCGTAATTTCAAAACATAGCCAACTGACAGTTGGAAAAGAGAAATGAATGCAAGGAAACTGAAAAAAAAACGGACTTGTTTTTTTTTAAAACATTCAACTTTTGAATTTCGAAGAAAAAATAGATGGCCTAAAAAATCTTTGAATTTGGGGAATTTTATAATGATGGACACTTTTTTGTTAAAACTAACCCAACTTGAAAACTGCATCAATACGTAAACTTTTATTTCCTTGGGATAGATAATTTCCATTTTCAAAACTAAAAAACGATCAAATTTTTTGTGACCTTTACAATTTTGCTGTTCGATAGTGGAGTTTTGCTTCATTTAAACAATAGAAATGCACAGAACTTAACTTAAAAAGAAATCACAAGTCAAATCGCGAAAAATCAAAACTGAGCGTGAACAAATTTCAAAACTTTTTCCTGAAAAAAAAATCAGCAAGATCTTTATAAGAGTACTCAATACGTTCATTACTCTTAATAAGTAAGAGTGAATTTGGCAGGTGAAGTCGCCGCTTCTGCAGGAAAATTCTCGCAACCGATTCTTTGGATTGATCTTAGATTTGATAGGTAGTGTTTAAGAAAAACTTGAATACGGTCAAAAGTTCGAAAACATGGCTTTCCGAAATCCATAATTTTTTTCTGCAGAAGGTAGGTCGTGGCCGCTTAAGTAAAGATGACTCCCAAAAACGGGCTTCTCGATTGACGTTTGACCCGAGAATCGGCCCGGAAGTTTTCGAGTAAAGTCAAAAAGTTTCTACACAACGGTCAAAGTTTCACAATTTTGATTTGTTTGAAGGTAATAACTTTTTTTGAAAACTTAAAATTTACTATTTCCAAATTAAACAAACATGGCTGTACAGCTATTTGAAATTCAAGAACTTTCAATGATTGACACTTTTTCGATAAAATTGGCTCAATTTAAAAAAAACCTGGGTCAATAGGTAAATTTTTATTCCTCTAGGATATCTGAAAACACAATTCCACTTTGATAACTAGAAGTAGATCAAGTTTTTCGTGACCTTAAAGCTTTCGTAATTGGAGAGCGCAACTTAGCAAACTTTTAGATAATGAAATTGAATTGAGCTGAAATAGTGCATATATACCATGAAGCCATCATAAACTTAACCATTTGAAGATTTTTAGAGCATAGAGCATACCTTCATCGACATTTAAAAATAAAACCCACTTTCTGAGAATCAATCCCAGTTCTAATGCCATTTATACTTTCAAAATTAAAGAATGTAAGTTGCCTTTCTTATAGCAAATGATTTTGATACTCAACAAAAAAAAATCAGCAGTCGAATAGCAAAAATCACTGAGAGAAAACAAATTCAGCGTAAACGCACACATTTGATGTCAAAAGGCCTTCCCCATTATTTTACCAAACAAAATCAATTTCTGAACAAACAGATCACCACAAACCTTCATGCGTGGTTCACTTCGTTAATCTTCATCGAAACTTGGAAATCAAAATTACTTTCAATTATCGTGAAAACTGATTGGATCAAAAAATGTCTACAAATAAACCATACCAACTATAGTCCGACAATAAGAAATTTTTAATATCCGAAAAGCAAATCCTCTTATTTTGCTGTTGGTCTCCTTCCGTACCTCTACGCCACACATCCACGATGCCTTGAAGCTAAAGTGGTATTTGTAATATAATACTCTGTGTTAAAACCCTTAGCATAGCATTGGCTGTACTCAATAGCTGGATCAAAACGAACATTTTCAAAATGAACACATTTTGTCGCAACAACTGCATCGCAACAATATTTGCGACTTAGGTTGGAAAAAAAGAAAACTTCATAGGATAACACAAGCTATGCTTGTGTAATCATAGTAGCTTCCGCTTCAAATTTATCAAACTTTCTAACCACATAGAACCTCATAAACAATAAGGCTCCCATAGAGTTTGGAATCCATTGTGTAAAAAGGCCAAAGATCCAGTTACAATTTTCCGTTTGCAAGATTTAATAGCAGTTCATGGAACTTTTAATTATAACTGTTATTCTGTTCCCAGAACCTTAAATATTGTACAAGCAGTTTAATGTAGTTTAAACTATTTTGGCAATTTAATACTCAAAATAAAATCAATTTATTCTTTTATCGGCCGTATTTTGGCGACATAAATAGTAAGTCAAGCTCGTCAAGCTTCCCAAAAACTCAATTGAAGCCCATAAATTCAAATTTCTTGAGTTGTTTGCGATGATATTTCCATAGCAATAACACTTCTGAAACCCGTTATGATATACTGGCTAATTTATATCCTCAAAACATGATTTTTCAAATTTGTCTTGATTAAGTCCTTCTAAGGAGTTCAATTTATCATGTGTCAAAACTTCAACTCTTATATCTTAAAAACTTGCAGAGAAAACGACAAAAATGTGAAGAAAAAATTGTTCATTTGCTCGTTGAAATCAAAAAGTTGCAACATGTCTGTCTGGTGAATAAATATCTTTTTTAAATGTTTATTAGCAATGAAATAGCATTTATAAGCCTTTTAGGACCTTAATAAATATGTTCATTGCAAATCAACCAGACAAATCCTAAAAAGAGACAAACAATATACCGCGTTGATATGAAGACATGGCTCATTGCTACATTACATCGTCATATGCGTATTGATGTTCTATAATGGTTGCGTAGCTGTAGCACTTGAATTCGTTTGTATAGATAGAAAGCCCCTGACATAGCTCAATCATGTTGAAATACAGAGCATTGATACGTTATAAAAAGATTAATTATGGCAGCACTGGCTAAAAAAAATGAGATGTGTGATCACGCATAATAAAAATGGTATAAACATAGGATCCATTTAAAAAGAATAAAAGATGCGCCAAGTAACCCGGGCGACTTAGGAAGCACCGAGCCCCAAGACTTAATATTCGAGCATGCTTTTCGACGCACCCTTTGAGATAGAAGAGTGGTGAGAGGCCAACAAGCCAAAAATTTTTTACCATTCCAACAAGCCGAAAGTTAGTGTTATTCAACATGAGAAGTTGTCAGTTTGTTAGCAAATTATTACTTGATTCTGATGTAAATCTGGCTTCAAAATATGGTGGTTTTTCGACGAACATCCGCCAAACAGAGGAGTGCTATTTGGGATTGTTTAAACAGTGTCACGCTTTTACCACTGGAATGAAAAGCTTTGAGTTTACGAGGTGTGAAGAAATCAGATAAAGTATAAACAATTCGAAAAAAATTTAATAAATACCATCCTAAACTTCATTTGTGAGGAAATATGCATGATTTTCTTAACTGTTACGTAATTGTTAGATTGAACAAAGTATTTTGATTGATCCATAACACTGGTCCAACTCTGGAGTACTTTAATTGTACCTGAGGATTCTGTTTGGCAGCTTGTAAGATGTTAGTCCACGCAGTGTCTCTCTTCTGAAGAGCTTCTCTCTCCTTCCGCCTCTCCTCCTTATACTGTTGCACACACTCATCAAACAGACGCTGGTTCATCTCCATCAACAGCTTCAGTGCATTGTAGATCAGACCATGGATTGTCCTGAACATAGCTAGTAGTCAGAAATAATAATAAATATAGCCATCACACACGTGGAAAAGAAAAATACGGAGGAGAAACTAAATACCATTCTTGAATTTTGATGCATGTTTCGAGCTCAATCTACGAAATTCGTCTCCTCAAAGCGCTTAAATTTCAAGACACTTTTCAATATAATTAGCATGCAAGGATAGAGGTCACATCTGCAATCGCTGGTAGTAACTCGTCATAAAAATCTGCATATCTCGGAAACTAAGATGACTCAAGTACTCAATTATGGAGGCAAAATTTGTAACGAGGGGCGGATTTAGGGGGTCGGATGCTCCCCCTCACGGATTCCACCCCCTGCTGACCCAAAGGGTCCCCTTTGTACTATTTTGAGAAATCCATATTTGGTGACGGACCTTGAAAAGTTTCTGAAGGCGCCAATGTAAACTAATTTTGATGGGGCAGCGCGCGCCTAAAAAGTGCGATTTTTTGGTCAATATTTTCCAATAAGTACCTAAAAAAGACCCTGTTCTAATTTGATCAAAACAGGGTCTTTTTAATGCTTTGGGAGAGTTCGGTATATCAATTTGGTCGACCTAAAAAAAGTCGACAATTTTTTGAAAATCCGCTCCTCGAGAAAAACCTAGATCCGGCCCTGTTTGCAACCACTTATATTACCATGAGATCCCCCCACTATAGGGTTGGAGTTTCACTTTTTCCATTTTTTTAATTCAAGCTTTTGTGAAAATTTTGAAAAGTCAAAACTTGAAAACAAAAGGGAATTCAGCAGTGACATTTGGAGGAAAGATTCGCAACCTCTGAGACTACCCTGTCAGCACCCCGCTACAGAGTTGTGAAAATCCAACTTTGAAACTTTTTAGATCTGTTTTTTGAAACTCAAAAAAAATCAAAACAAAAACGTCATTTCTCGGAAACTAAAACCATTAGCAACCCCTGAGGCATCCTGAGAGCATCCAAGTACAAGATTGGGAACTCAAAATTTTGTGGAAGTTTTCTGAATAAATCATAAAAAACGTCTTATCCCAATACCTAAGCAGTCGAATTTGAGCAGTCATAATTAGAAGAAAGATTTGCAAGCCCTGACCTGACAGCATCCCACTATTGGGTTGATAATTTCAAACTTAGTGAAATAAACATTGAATTCAAACCGGAAACTCAAAAAATATTCATAAGCATTGCAATATAGGATACAGCTTAAACATGCAAGAATAATACGTTGAAAAAGCTTAAACATGACGAGGTAGTGAAACCGGCATTTAAATATATAACAGATTAAACCAACTCGCAAAAAGTGGATCGTGTAAATGTTTCAAAAAATTTGACCCAATGTGAAAAAACTGCATAAATGGGTCAACTTAAACTAGAAACAGACAAAGAGAAAAATCAGTGTTCGTTAAAAGTTTCGCTAACATTTAGAAAGCACAAACAAGAATAGCAATGTTCCAACAACATTCAAAAAAACTACAGAAAAATTCTTCAAATTGATTTTCTAACATTTTTGCGCAAAAATTTTTGCGCAACACTGACAACTTTTTAACACCGAGGCGAAGTTGAACTTCGCATACACAAGCAAAAATATGACCGATAACGCTACTGAATGAGTAAAACTTTGTGTGATGCAAGCCAATTATGACGCATAGCAGTACCAGTCAATTTAAAAAAAGACATTTACCAAATAACATGCCTCAATTTATAGGGCGGATGCATTTTATCGAGCGTAAGAAAAATTTCATTAAAAAATGAGACCCTGCCAAGCTTCGAACCCCCTTATTTTGCTGCGGGTCTCTTTCCCTAACTCTAAGCTACAGATCCATGATACCTTAGAGCTAAAAGGCTATTTGTAATATAATAGTCTGTGTTCATATCTTTAGCATTGCCTGTACTTAGTAGCTGGTTATTGATCAAAATGAACACTTTCAAAATGAACACTTTCAAACGAACACTTGGTTTAATCTCCTAGCTCTCTACGCAAATATTCAAAAAAGAAGCAGCCAAGAGCCTTGTACCCTTTGAGCTATATTACAAACATTCAAAACAAAACAAAAAACGCCGAAAAATCAACTTAAAAACCACTGTTAAAATATCACTTGTGCAAAATTTTGCAGGTGGTAAATAAGCAGAAAAGATTGGCTAGACGCTCGACACCACGGAGCCGGAAAAAAATGGTGATAAAAACTTAGAGCTACAAAAATTTATTAAATTACAAATTTTATAACACACAAAGCATGTAAAGCTTTGTTTGCTCGGCAAACGACGTATTATGAGACAACCGAGCCGATTTAACATGAGCCGAAATCTTTCAAGGCGAAGACACCTTGAAAAAAAAATTGAATTTATAAAATCTTGAACTCTGTTACCTTTATCATTACAAATGTCAGATATGGTATTTAAAAAAAAACTAAATTAACTGAAACTGCAAATAAGTGCGTGCTGCGAGAAAAAACCCGACAAACCGAGCAGACACATGGTAGTCTGAAACTGAGACTAAAAAAAACTTCCAGTGCGCGAAAAAATATATGTATCGCACGACTCCAGGCCTTTGTCTAACCCAGCATAAGCGCAACCTCAAAACTAACAGACAAAAACAGACACTTGATTTCAATTTGATATAAACCAAGAAACCTATTGATTCACTCTCGAATAAATTGTAAACTTGAAAAAGTCTGTTACGATTTGATAACGCAAAGCGTAAAAACTGCCATGAAAGTTCAACCAGACGAAGTTCAACTCAGTTGAAAATTAAAAAAAAAAACGTGAGAAAAAAAACAGCATCTTTTGAAACATTTTTGTCAATTTCCCTAACCTCAATAAGGAATGACCTTGAATCGATTTGTGATGAAATGCGAAGTGTCATCACTTTTAAAAAAAACTTAAAACAACTATGCTCTAACAAAAAGTGAGATGCTACTTTGCCAAAAGTTCAGTTTAAAGGACAACTAGAAGCCATGCAGCCAAAAAAAGAAACTCAAAATTTCATTCCTAACGGAAACTTTTGGTGCATAAAATCTAACAGCAGACAAAGCTATATCTACGGTGCTGAAAGTAAAATCATAACAAAATCTTCATATGCCTATCAAAATGGCGCTGACACTTTGATAAAAAAATGACACAATTTGAGAAAACTGAACCGATAGGTAATTTTTATATTCCGCTGGAAAATCTGCAATTTAAAAGCCACTTTCAAACAAAAATTCAATCACGGTTTTCATAACTGTACACATTTGCTGTTATATAAAAGAGTTTGACATTTTTCAACTTGACTTTTTAAAGAAACTGAATTTTAAAGAAACTGAAAAAACCTTACGTCAAACCGCGAAAAATCAAATTTGAGCGCGAACAAACTAAGACTTTTTCCTGTTAAAAAAATACCATAAAAATCACCAATACCTATTTACGAATACTCAATGCGCTAACTACTCTTGAAAACACGGCAAGAGAGCTGACAAAAATCAATCAAAATCCAAACTCCCGACAATAAAAAAACAAATATATTTTTAAAATCTATGTTTGTAATTTCGACTCGAGATGCAAACCCGAGCAAAAATTATCATGACCGGTTAAAGTTAAAATGAACCGAATTTCAGTCACCCTGTGATCAAAACTATTTATCGGAAAAACGAGTCGGTCACCGGTTGTAATACGTTAGCTTTTCACCAGCTAGAAAGCGGCAAAAGTCTCGGAAGCTTTTAATACAAAAACTCAAATTTTGCGTGTAAAAATTTGAAATGTAATAAGCTTTAAGTCAAAAACCCTGACTTTGCATTCAATACAAAGGAAAGCACCAAGCCAATTTTGTATAAATTATGTGTTTCAAAAATTTCGCATTACATGTGCTGGAAAGCTTCTGAAAAAGCGTTTTTTTATGTATAGTCGTATGAAAAAACTAAGTTTTTTCGCTTCAATAGATGAATTTAAAAAGCATCAACTGTGATAACTCATTACAACGCCAAGATAGTATTTGAACAAAAATATAGCCTTTTGATTCAAAAATGCCATGTAAGGTAGCACTTATAAAGAAGCACTCTAAAATGCCCCTAAAAAGACGATTTATTTGCGATTTTGTTTCCGAAATTTCTCAATTCGTGTAATCTTCAACCTAATGAAAAAAATCCTATTTTTAGTCGTACATTCAGGTTCAATGAAAAGCTTCATTTAGGTCGCTGTATTGCTTTCAGGTCGCCTTTTCGAAGGTTTTCTGAAATTTATCCAAATCAGTTTTTTTCATTGATTTTTCCTCAGCACCCGACAATTCTCTGTGAAAATGAAGGAACACAGTCGGAAGGATGTCCCATTGTCTTACACTTGGAGAAGCGAGGAAGCGCTCAGAATGCCACGATGGAAGGAAGACTTGATCGACACCTCAGATCATCACCTCAGTAATCTTATGGCTCTTGAAATGCTCTTTATTTAGCCAGCAAGGAGGAAATCAGAAGAGACAGCCCACTTTTTTCTTGCGAAGCATCATAAATACCATGTGTCACAGCTGGCGGTTCCTAACCTTTTATTAACATCACTTTCGTGAGTAGCATTTAATAGCCGAGGATGATTTTCCTATTCGAAAAGATTTAGAGGAATTCTTTTCACTACTTGAGGCTGCAGAATTTCATCACAAAAAGTTTTGTTCGCAAATTCCAATTGTTATTAAATTCGACATTTGGACAAATACGTATTTCTAAAGACATTTGATTTGTCTGCGTAGTTAAGCTTACGAAACCATTAGTTAAACCATAAGGTTAATGTTTTTGTTAGCTAGGAATAGTATTATCTTTTATTGAGCAAAATAAAATTTTTGAACTCGGTTACCTGTATCCGTATGAAAAATAGATATGGTATTTAAACAAAGCTAAACAAGCTGAAACTGCAAAAAAAAAGCGTGCTGCGAGATATAATCCGACAAGACGAGCAGACACATGTAGTCTGAAACTCAGATTTAAAAAGCAGAAAATTTACAGTGCGCAAAAAATTATGTATTGTACAACTCCAGGCCTTTGTCTACCCCAGCATAGGTGCAACCTTCAAAATTATTAGACAAAAACAGACACTTGATTTCAATTTGATACAAACCAGGAAACCTATTGATTCACTCTCGAATAAATTGTAAATTTGAACAAGTCTGTAAAAATTTGATAACGCAGACAACCATACATAACGCAGACAACCATACTCTTGAAACCCAAGCAAAACTCAAAATCTTTCAAAGGAAAAAAACTCATTTTTTCGTCCGGGATATAAATTGTTGAGGATTGAAATGTCTGCGTCATGAAATGTATGGTGTTAATTTGAATGTCGTTAAAAAATTTAAACACCAAATCGATTCTCACCAAATCAAACACCAATTCTGTTATTTATTGAAAAAAGAATATCATATTTGACTCAAGATTTTTTTGTAGATTGAAGACATAAACAGTTTCATTATACTAATCAAAACTAAGATAGATACCAATCAACACCATCAAATGTCTATTTCTGTCTAATCACTGTTTTCATTTGGGAAAAATTGCTAAATAAAATCATAATACGGTTATCCCCTGTGTGATGTCGGAACACAAAGAAAAAATCAGTTCTCAAGCGTAGAATGTTTCACTAACCACAATTATTTAGAAATATTTATAATTTTATTAATTTTTGTCATTTTTGGAATGAAAATGAACCGAATTTCAGTCACCCTGTGATCAAAACTATTTATCGGAAAAACGAGTCGGTCACCGGTTGTAATACGTTAGCTTTTCAACAGCTAGAAAGCGGCAAAAGTCTCGGAAGCTTTTAATACAAAAACTCAAATTTTGCGTGTAAAAATTTGAAATGTAATAAGCTTTGAGTCAAAAACCCTGACTTTGCATTCAATACAAAGGAAAGCACCAAGCCAATTTTGTATAAATTATGTGTTTCAAAAATTTCGCATTACATGTGCTGGAAAGCTTCTGAAAAAGCGTTTTTTTATGTATAGTCGTATGAAAAAACTAAGTTTTTTCGCTTCAATAGATGAATTTAAAAAGCATCAACTGTGATAACTCATTACAACGCCAAGATAGTATTTGAACACAAATATAGCCTTTTGATTCAAAAATGCCATGTAAGGTAGCACTTATAAAGAAGCACTCTAAAATGCCCCTAAAAAGACGATTTATTTGCTTCCGAAATTTCTCAATTCGTGTAATCTTCAACCTAATGAAAAAAATCCTATTTTTAGTCTTACATTCAGGTTCAATGAAAAGCTTCATTTAGGTCGCTGTATTGCTTTCAGGTCGCCTTTTTCGAAGGTTTTCTGAAATTTATCCAAATCAGTTTTTTTCATTGATTTTTCCTCAGCACCCGACAATTCTCTGTGAAAATGAAGGAACACAGTCGGAAGGATGTCCCATTGTCTTACACTAGGAGAAGCGAGGAAGCGCTCAGAATGCCACGATGGAAGGAAGACTTGATCGACACCTCAGATCATCACCTCAGTAATCTTATGGCTCTTGAAATGCTCTTTATTTAGCCAGCAAGGAGGAAATCAGAAGAGACAGCCCACTTTTTTCTTGCGAAGCATCATAAATACCATGTGTCACAGCTGGCGGTTCCTAACCTTTTATTAACATCACTTTCGTGAGTAGCATTTAATAGCCGAGGATGATTTTCCTATTCGAAAAGATTTAGAGGAATTCTTTTCACTACTTGAGGCTGCAGAATTTCATCACAAAAAGTTTTGTTCGCAAATTCCAATTGTTATTAAATTCGACATTTGGACAAATACGTATTTCTAAAGACATTTGATTTGTCTGCGTAGTTAAGCTTACGAAACCATTAGTTAAACCATAAGGTTAATGTTTTTGTTAGCTAGGAATAGTATTATCTTTTATTGAGCAAAATAAAATTTTTGAACTCGGTTACCTGTATCCGTATAAAAAATAGATATGGTATTTAAACAAAGCTAAACAAGCTGAAACTGCAAAAAAAGCGTGCTGCGAGATATAATCCGACAAGACGAGCAGACACATGTAGTCTGAAACTCAGATTTAAAAAGCAGAAAATTTACAGTGCGCAAAAAATTATGTATTGTACAACTCCAGGCCTTTGTCTACCCCAGCATAGGTGCAACCTTCAAAATTATTAGACAAAAACAGACACTTGATTTCAATTTGATACAAACCAGGAAACCTATTGATTCACTCTCGAATAAATTGTAAATTTGAACAAGTCTGTAACAATTTGATAACGCAGACAACCATACATAACGCAGACAACCATACTCTTGAAACCCAAGCAAAACTCAAAATCTTTCAAAGGAAAAAAACTCATTTCTAAATTCCTTTAGAAAATTACTTAAGAAACAAAAGCATCTTTTGAAACATTTTTGCCAATTTCTACAACCTCAATATGCAATGACCTTGATTCGATTGATGATGAAATGCGAGGTGTCATCACTTTGAAAAAATTCAAAACAAGTATGCTCAGCTCTAACAAAAATTGAGATGCTATGCTGCCAAAACTTAATTTTAAAGGACAAATAGAAGTCATGCAGCCAAAAAAAACAAGAAACTCAAATTTTCATTCCTAACGGAAACTTTTGTTGCATAAAATCTAACAGCAGACAAAGTTAGAACTGACCCCATATGAGAAAACTGAACCGATAAGTAATTTTTTCCGCTGAAATATCTGCGATTCAAAAGCCACTTTCAAACAAAAATTCAATCACATTTTTCATGAACTTTACACTTTTGCTGTTAGATAGTAGAGTTTGTCATCTTCTCAACTGAACTTTAAAGAGAAACTGAACTTAAGAAGAAATCATAAGTCAAACCGCGAAAAATCAAATTCGTTTTGAGTCTGACCAAACTAAGACTTTTTCCTGTACAAAAATTAACATAAAAATCACCAATACCTATATAAGAATATTCAATACGCTCATGACTCTTGAAAACACGACAAGAGACCTGACAAAAACTCGATCGAAATCCAAACGCCCGACAAAAAAAACAATTTCGGCTCCAGATGCAAAAATAATTTTGCATTTTCGGCTCCAGATGCAAACCCAATGCAATAGAAAAGCTATTTAGATAGATGCAGAAAAACTATAACCCCTTAAAATTAAAATGAATCAAATTTCAGTCACCCTGTGAGCAAAATTATTTACCGGAAAAATAAGTCTGGCACCGGTTGCAACACGTTAGCTTATCACAAGCGAGAAAGCGGCAAAAGACTCGGGAGCTTTTAATACAAAAACTCAAATTTGCATGTAATAATTTGGAATGTAATAAACTTTAAGTTAAGTCAACCACACTGACTTTTCATTCAATAAATTGGAAAGTATCAAGACAATTTTTGTATAAATTATGTGTTTCAAAAAATTCGCAAGATATAATGCGCTGGAAAGTTTCTGAAAAAGCGTTTTTATTTATGTACAGTCGTATGAAACAACTAAGTTTCTTCGCTTCAACAGATGCATTAAAAAATTATCAACTGTGTTAACTCATTACAACGCCATTATGGTATTAAACACCGATTCAGCCTCTTGATTCAAAAAATGCCATATGAATTAGCACTCATAAAGAAGCCGTCTAAAATGCCACTTAAAGTAGCACTTTTATTTGCGATTTAGTTTCCGAGATTTCCCAATTTGTGTAATCTTCAATCTAATGAAAAAAGAAAAAATATATCCTTTTTATTTGTTCATTCAGGGTCAACGAATAGCTTCATTCGGGTCGCTGTCTTGTTTTTAGGTCGCCACTTTTGAAGGTTTTCTGAAATTTATCCAAATCAGTTTTTTTATGATTTTTCCTCAGCACCCGATAAAATTCTGTGAAAATGAAGGAACACAGTCGGAAGGATGCCCCGTTGTCTTCCACTTGGAGAAAAGAGGGACCGCTCAGAACGCCATCATGGAAGACTTGATCGACACCTCATATCATCACCTCAGTAAGCTTATGGCTCTTGAAATGCTCTTTATTTAGCGAATGACACCAAGGAGGAAATCAGGAGCCAGCCCACTGTTTTCTAGCTTGCTAAGCATCATAAATATTATGTGTCACAGCTTGCGGTTCCTAATCTTTTATTAACGTGACTTTGTGAGTAGTATTTAATGGCGGATGATGATTTTCCAAATCGAAAAGATTTAAAAGGAATTTTTTTTTACTATTCGAGGCTGCAGATTTTTATTACAAAAACTTTTGTTCGCAAATTCCAATTGTTTTTAATTTGACATAAGGACAAATACGTATTTCTAAAGATATTTGTTTAGTAGTTAAGCTTACGAAACCAATCGTTATACCATAAAATTGGTGCTTTTGTTAGTTGGGAAAAATAAAGGCAATTTTATGTATTATCGTTTATTGAGCGAATTAAATTCGTTGAATCAAATTGAGTTCAAGATTAGGCTACAAGTGGGCGCTTTATGTTCTCTTAGCGCACCTTGACCATGATTGTGTTTTACATAAGTGTATTAGAAATAATAGTAAATTGAATAAATACTAGATGATTACCGATATTGTAAAACATGCCGGAGAAATCAATTTCATACATTTTTCAAAGGATTGAAATAACTAATTAACTTTTTTAAATTCTTTGAGTTTCATGATTCTAAATTAAAATTTTCAGCAGTAACATTCTGGTGACCAATTGGGCCTTTCTTGTTTTCGCGAGCAAAATTATTTTTTGATATCATAACCTCCAATCTGGTTATAAAAATCTGATAAGTAATGGCTATTTGAATGCAATCTAATGGTGGCAGTTAATGTACGTACAAAAGAATTAGGCTTGATACCTTAAGGAAGCTGGGAGACATGGACAGAAAAAACTCAATAAAGATATCGTATTTAAGTGTGGTAAACTTAAACTCAAAAATATCCATACTCAAAATCTCTAAACAGATGAAAAGCTTAGCTTCGCGCAAATTGCGATTCCACAAAAACATAGCATTTGTAGGCAAGCAGCCAAAAAATAAGACGGAAGCCACAATTCGAAATCTATATTTAAAAAAAAATCGCAAAATACTGCATCGACAAAAAGTAGCAGCTGAGTCAATATCACGTGGGTAAACACACCAGTTGAGCCGAAAACGTTTTACTCCCCATTCCTCCTGAATTACACATTAGTCTATTTTTGCCCTTCAAGAGACGCAAAATGAGGCAACTAAGTCAATTTAGCATACGCTGAAATCATTTAAGCAAAAAAAAAATGGTAAGTTAATTAAACGAAATCTGAGTTCGTAAACTTACACATTGATGACCGACTTTGATATGTAGTTTAAAAAAGGCTTGAATCAATGAAACTAATGTTTGGAAAAAAACAATTTACTCAACAGGATATTTAACCGATAGCAGAGGGAGATCCGGATGTCAGTAGAGAACATAGAAAGATCTTGTGTTTTCAGGGGACAAGTGAGAGCCAGTCAGCGCTGCTGGCGATGAATCAAAGACAACTTACTTTCAATATTGAAATTGAGATTTTAAGATGTCATTTCGCTTGTTATGCTTCTAACAAAAAGTTTACTTCATAGCAGAACAAAAATTGTTCGAAACCTCCGAAATAACTAGACTGAGAATTTTTCCTCGAACGCTAACTTTATTTCATTTTAGATTAAAGCGTTGACAAACCTTGTACAACCTTTTTCTAACACTTGGCTAGAATATGAGTGGATAATACTGACTTGTTCCAATGTGTTTTGGAGTGTGCGTAGAGAGGTGGGAAGAGGATAGGCATGAGTGTCTGTGCATTGTCCTGCACCAAATGCATGATGTACTCGTTGTTGAAGAAGTAGAGAGCCCTCTCGGCAACTTGGAAGTGCGCACTGCACACACACCTCGCCAGCTGGCGTCCCACTGCAGTCATTACTTTCTGGAACTCAGTAGCATCCACTATGTCCAACATCTCTTCCAGTTCATTCAGAAACATCACCTACAACAAACAAACCTTACTGGTAACAGGGCCAAGCCCTGAATGTCGTCCCAACTGCCTGTTAACTAATTTTGCTCAACAAATTACATGAAAAAAAAATAAATCTGACTCTTTCGATCTTTAAAATTTAAACAAAATGCATCTGGTAACGCATAATTTGGACCAAATATACAGCGCCGATTTGAATTAACCGGATAAAACGCACAAAATTGGAAACTTCACAGGCGTTTTTCTATATTTAGGTTGAAATTAGACACAGATGCGAAGCTGAGCTTCGCGCCACTTGCGATGCAAAAACGAACGATAGTTATTAAAATCAGATAAAAGTTGAAAAAATTCAAAACCTTCACAAAATTGTTTCTGTGATTTTTTTTTATAAAACTAACGATCCAGTGCATAACTTTCTGCTTTCTAAATTATTATCCCATGTCATTAAACTTTAAGCAACACAAACATTTGAAATCTATTTAATCGGTGATAAAGATTTGAATCGAAACTGCTTTACGATCGAAAGAAGCTCTACAAAGAAGCTCAAGGCGGAAAAGCTTTGCAGAACGCAAAATAGTGATGACATTTTGTAGCAGTAGTAAAACGAAGTTTTATTTTTAGAAAAAACGATTGAAAAAATGCTGTAAAATGCATCAGTAAATTTTTTGCCGAAAAGTTACATTTTGATCTTCCCAATCCAACTTTTGAGTAGGACAGGCTTTTAAAAAAATCAAGTTTAAATATTGACGCAGACACTATGCTTACACATAATACAGAGCAACATGAGAATAAGATCATTATTAAACACGCGATTAAGTATTATTTATATTTTCAGAAAAACAAAAACCAATATAACTCCAGTATAGGTCGAAATAATGAACAAGAGATAAAGCTGATTCAGCAATACAGATAAAGATAAGAATAGACAATCAACCAGGTTTCGAAACTCACATTTTCTACAATTGTTAATCCATAAAAAGATCATAAGATATAAGAGCCACAGTTGTTGTTTTTATAAGCTCAATTTATAATACGCAATGAGTGACCAGTGATCCCTATGATCAATCAACCCTAGTTTAACAAAGTATTAAAACTTTTTTCGAAAACAAAAACAAGATTTTTCTCCAAAACGAAGTAAGTATCGGTTGTCAATTATTGAAGCTATAAAGAAGACTTAGCGGATTAAACAAAACTAGATAACAGTTAAAACAAATTATTACTTTAGAAAGTTTTTTGAAAATCAGAGTATTTTTTCTTCTGCATGGAGTACCGGGTGTGTTTTTCTAAATAATACAATGATTTATAAATCAAGCCGATTCACCAAAAGAGAAGATCATATTGACAAAGTTATCAACGGACACTTAAATCAAAGATGGAAATTAGAAACAAAAAACGCCATATTGACGTTCTGGAGAAAATGAAAAGAAAAGGTAGAAACGACTGCAAACATTATATTGTGAAAAACATACACAAGAATAACTCATTGCAAAGCCAAAAGAATAAAAGAAAAATCAGTGGAATATTCTTTCAAAACTACGTCTTAAAAAGATATACCACCGGAAAAACTGTTTGTTGATTAATAGAAAGTAACAAGTCATTGAAAAGTTTCAGTATTAAAAATTAAGATTTAATGGTTGCGAAGATTTTCACAGAAAAAGTAGTGCGAAACTTTTTCGAAAAAAAAAATAAAAAGGAAACAAACCATTGCAAAGATTGTAAAAGGATACAAAAAAGAACAATTCACTGCAAAGCTTTTGTGGGAAAAAAAACAGAAAATATTGACAGCAAAAGAAAAACAAATTGCTAGAGAAAGCTTCTGATTACGAGGCACCTTTCAGAATTTGATACCTTTCAGAACATTTTATATTAAAAAAAAAACAGAACTCCGCGAAAAACAGGAAAGGTGGTGAAATTTAAATAATGATTAAAACGATAAGCCCAATCAGCAGTACAGAGAATAATAAGGAGAATCGTATCAGTTAAAACTTAATTGAAATTTGGATTTTTTTTTTAAAATCCAAAAAATCAAAAAGGCGCAGTTTCTTGAAAATGTAGAAATCTGAGGTTAATTATCCCGCAAAGAAAAACCTACAACTGTTAGTTGCATTCAGAAAAAGCTTGAATTCAAGAAGACAAAATCACTGCAAAAAAATAAAAACAAAAAAACAAGTATCACTGCCAAGTTTTTTTCTAAAATACAAAAAAAAACGAAACAATGCAAAGCTCTTAAAAAAGACAACACGGAACTATTTTGAATGACATATTTTAACGTGGAATTTTGGAACAGTTTTTTAAAAGAAGTAAATCGAAATCAGCAAAGTTTCTTTTTAAGAAAAATATATAGAACTGCTGCACTGTTTTTTTTTAAAATCAATTGAAGAAACTTTTTAAGGAAAAAAAAACAAAACGAAACTTGGAGAAAACGTTTTTTACAGTGATTTTTTTTAAATAAAAAACCTCTTGGAAACAAAAACAGTAAGAGTTGTTTTTAAAAAACTATCAAAAAAAAAATTTTGTTAAAAAAAATGTGAAGTTGCGAAAGGCTTCGACATGAAGAGAGCGTGTTTTTAAGAATCATGTAAATGTGCCTTAATCGTGGGACAAAGGAAAAACTCATTTAAAAATGAATTTTTATTTTTGGGAAAAAATTAGTTGAAATTAAAACTGAAAACAATACATCGCGTTTACAATATTAATTTCAACGCTTTTAGCAGAAGTCTTCCAACTGGTAAAATCAATTATTTCCTGCCAACATTCTTCTATCGAATTAAACTTGATCCGAATAAAACTCTATCGAAAAAAACTCGCTAGTCATAGGCCCTCGTAGTCGGTTCATTTACCTTTCTTGTACTTGTTCACTTCACGGTTATTGATTCTACTAACTGTCTATTACCTGCATACATACCAGTCACAGAGCAGCATAGAGGCTTTTCAGACAGCGGACAACAAACTGAGCCCATGCAGAGTAACAAGTGCAAAAGTTGAGGAGGGGGTTCAGCTTCCAAAAGAAAAACTAAATCCCGACATCAAGAAAAGCTGCAAAGATTATTACCAAGCATCAAAAAAAATGCTCAAAATATTTCGCATTAACGTTTTTTGCAAAGCATCATTTAGTTCAGACACGCATGCTTAACTAAACACAATGTGATTAGGCACAAAACCGATGCTTAATAAAAACCCGCAGGCTAGTAGTAGCGTTTCATTATATTCGCAGAGCATAGCTATTTAAATATCGAACATAGCTGAACCATGAAGATAAAACGTAAAGTTCTTAAAAATGTCAACATAGGTATTTCTTAAATAGGGCTGGCAATGTCTCACTCCATTAAAAAATATATAGATTGCAACAAAAGCCCAAAAATACGGAACAAAATTACATGCACCATTAGAATTCTCGAGCTTAGTCGTCTCAAGCATGGTTGTAGGAGTATCCTAAAGACAGCTGAACCTTCAAAAAAGTCGAGCTACGAAAACTAATAACTAGCCGGGCAAAAAACAGACGGACGATAATCCGAGACAGCACGAACAAAACAAGTTTGTAAAAAAACCGGCTGAAATTGAACTATAAGTCTGAGCCATCATATCTAGTGCGGCTACCAAGCGGTAACAAAGCCAAAAAAACAGCAGAAACCCGAAAAAAAACTAAGTCGAAAAAATTCAGGAAAATTTTAACTGGAAAAAGTCCTTTTTAAGCCCTCTTCCCTAAGAACTCATACACACTCAGTCATCAAATGACGCAAAAATCTTTTTTCAGTCATCAAATGACGCAAAAAAAACCACTAGCGAAGCGAGTTGGTAAAATTACAACTAACATAAAAAACAAATGCTCAAAACAAGTCTGTTGTAACAGAAAGGAGAAAGGCCTAGTAGATGAAGGAATCCAGGAGATGAGCACTTTGATTAAAGTTATTTACGGGAAAACAAATCTAGTGCCCGATTGCAATACCCTTGCTTATCGCAAAGGTATAAAAAGCAATGCGAACAAAATTTGCTGAGAATTTCGCCAGAATTAGTATGGTGCAATATATTTTGCGGTGCAATTTTAAGATTAAAACAATAAAACTGTTCAAAATACCGTGTAAATTGTTAAGCAAACAATATCACAGTCAACCTTTTTTGTAGCCCAGCAAAAATAAAGAGAAGTATGATCTCCGAAATTTTGTATAATTAAACAATTTCTGCGTGATAGCCAAAACATATCATATTTACACTCTAAAATTCTAACTTTTTTTATTTAATAAAAATTTTGACACTTTTTGCGTAATTTTTGGGTTTCTACCCTTCATAAAATTTGTTGGACACAAAAAATAGGTCCATTTTGATATAGTTTGCAGCGTATCTTTTGCGTAATTTTGAGTGAAACAAGTTTAAAAAATGATTCATGCCACCTAAAGAGCAGTATTAAGTTATATTGCCAACTATTTGGTATAAACTGCATTTCATTTTCTTTGACGAGTCACACTAACCTCTTTCGGTGAGTGAGTTTTCGGCCAAAACTTTAACAAAGCAGCAACCACGGGCTGCGTAAGACTACTGTCTTTTTCCAGAAACTGTACAATGCAATAAGCTAGCTGGGGATGATAAACCGAAAGACTCTTAGCTTTGTGCAGGGGCAGCAGCACCTTAAGCAGAAATACTTTGTGTTCCTCTTTTAGAGGCATGAAGAAACCGTTGATTATGCTGCCCAGAATTTCTAATAGCTCCGCTACGCCATTGTGGCGCTCTGTTTCATAGATGAATCTGTAAAACGTGTGATTAATCTGCTTTCGTATAAAAGCACGGAGACCCAGCATCTTTCCATAGATTCTGTGCAATGTTGTCTTTAACAGATCTCTTTCTCTGGGATCCTCGCTGTCGAATAGCTCCAGAAGTTGCGATACAAACTGTTGATCAATATGTTTCTTAGCCGCATTAGCTGAAAAATCTGGGCTTTCTATGAAGCGAAGCAACAGTTCATAAACAATCTGCAAATGGGGCCACGCTGCCTCTAGACTCGGCTCATCTTCTTCCGGGTCAAATTCGGCTCCGCTTGGGTTACTCGGAGGAGGAAGTGTTCGGAAGAGATTACAGCTGAACATTCGAACAGCTTCGGCGTAAATAGTTTCAGTGAGAACATTCCTGTTTTGTGAGAAGTACTGAACAAGTTCGTTTAGCGTCGCTCTTTTAGCTTCTTTGTGTTTCAACTCACTTAAAGGATTAGCGCTGAAATCAAAAAGAACGCTACAGAGACGCAATTTCTCTACAACTAATTTCTCGCGTTCATCTGCACCATTGGTTTCTGTTAGAAGCGGAAGCTTGACAAACTCCCTCTCTTGAATCGAACCCACATCCGTTTCACTGGTACCATTGGTAGCCTCTTTGGCGCTTTTCTCCTTTTTTGATTTTGTCGGCATACTTTCGGTTTCTTCTGATTAGTCACTCGGGTTTACAAGTAAAGATTATCATCGCACAGGAGGTACAAGATAAATCTATTGTCATATCTCATATTCGGATTAGCAGCACATTGATCGAAGTTATTCTATTAGATCATTTATCTGCAGCAACCTAATCCTAAAAAATACAATTGCATAAAATATTTATTGGTAAATCAGATGGTCAGAAATTGTTGTTAACCCAAGTTACTACACTAGTCCTTCATCATGTCACCCGGTCGAAAAACCAATGGAATTTCATGAATTAGGGGAAAACTAACGCATAACATGGAGGAAGTAATAAGAATTTTAAAATATTAATTCAAACGTTTTCGCACATTTTGTGCATCATCAGGATTAAAAGTTTCTTTACAAAATTTACAAAACGATCAAAGATCTGAAAAATTGAGAATCATGTCAAAATATGCTCAACATTTTTTGACCAATCAAATTTAAACAACTGTAACTACATAAATTACGTAACCATTAATAACATTTCTGTTATTACCGTCAGTTGTTCAGGAAAGCAAAAGGATCAGTGTTGTAAGGCTGCAAACAAGGCTAACTCATTTCTAGGAATGATCAGGCGAACCTTGGAGTATAAGAAGGATATTCTACTGCCCTTGTACAAGACCCTAGTTAGACATTTGCTTGAGTATTGTGGACCAGCTTGGAGACCGTAACTGAGAAAAGGACATTACTATTACTGAGAAAGTACAGTGCCGATTTACTAAAATGAATTCTGGTTTCAAAAAATTTTCTTATGCGGAGCGACTGCGTAAACTTTCTTTAACAACTATGGAGACGCGATTTTTACGAAATGATCTTATTTTGGTTTACAAAATCTTGACCGGAAAGGTAGACATTGATCCTGGGATATTCTTCGTTGAAAACTGGAATACGAATCTGAGAGGTCACAAATTTAAGCTTACGAAATCAAAGTTCCACCTGACTAGAACAGCACACTCATTTTCTCGACGCATTATCAATTGCTGGAACTCTCTCCCAGATTGGGTTATAAATGCAGAGACGCTTTGCGATTTCAAAAAGGAGTTGCAACAAGTGCAACCCTTCAATTCTTCCGGTATAATGGCTTATGCCGCTTCTGGGCAAGCCAAATTAATCATTTATTTGCGTTTCTTTCAAGACGATGTGATGCATGGCCCACAAGGTATTTAACAAGGTGAATAACATTTTCCTGTAAATTTCTGAGATTTTTAGTTTTTGTTCTTTCATTGTTTTAAAGTTTCGATTTGGTAATATTTCCCAATTCTGATATTTCAGTTTTTTGAATTTTAGCCATTTTATACATGGACTATAATTTGAGTATTAATTCCCTGCTCCTGAATTCATCGCGTGTGTTGAATCTCCGCCTCTCCATCCAAATTTGCAAGGCCCCTAGTGTGAGTATCTTCTGAGTGTTGGCTGTATGATCTATAATCTCTGACTTCAGCTTAGCAGAACCACCTACCTCCTTATTACATTCTAACAAGTGTTACACTACCGGGGAGTCCCCCTGCGGTGTTTACCGACCCTCGTGGTGTGCCAGTCGGTCATATTTGGAAGTTTGACCTTGAGAAAAACAAGAACGCTTAATTTTGGAGTGAAATTTGATTTTTCAAAAACTCGAATGGAGCCTGTCATGCACGATTTTCTCGCGATAACTGAAAACCGAAAAAGAGAAATCAGAACGATCGAGTTACAATCGCGGGAAAAGTTGCCAGATAAAGCAGTAGGAAATTGCCATTCGCAATTTCCGTCACAATAAAACTAGAGTAGAGCTGTCCTATCTGAAACAGAAGGAAGCGTATTCCCGAGAACTGGACCATTATTGCTCGACTGGATTATTATTCAAACTGGAATAGAGTGAACCTTCGATGGAAAGGTGGACAGATTGAGTGTACCAATGGTTCACGAGAAGACATACTCTAGAGTTCAAACTTGGTCCTGTTATTGAAACTGATAAACATTAAACTCATTTCGTTACATTATTTAATTCTCGAGTTGATTACCGACTTAATTACTCCCAGTTCTTGAGCGTGCTACGATGTGAGTACTCAATTTAAATTTCTAGAGTGTGTTTTATGATTGTTATGTTGAGGTAAGGCGAGTTTTAGGTTGATCCATCTGAAATGGATCAAAATTCCTCTGTCTGATAAAAAGTAACTTAACGGATTGTTCTGACCCGGTTTTTAACGGCGTTCAAGTATTTTGGGTATCTAGACACCTAAGTATGGGGACGTTCTTATTTCTAGAGTAGGGGGATATTTTGGTAGTAGCCTTTAAGCTGTAACGGGTCGTAGTCTCATGTCACAAGCGAACCGAATTGGCTCCGACTGATTTGAGGTAGAAAAACACAAGAGATAGTGTCCCTGACTCTTGAGCCAATAGTTATAGGGCCTATTTTTCTTAAGCCTCATGTGTGACTACAGTAGACGAATGTTACACAGTGTTTTTATGGCGCTCCTGGGTGTTTACGACATCAAGACTACGGAGTCGAACCCACTTGAGACAGCTTCGGGCTGCATGCCCATTCTAGAGTACCGATGGTACGGTTCGGCAGGAACGTGCGAACCTTCCGGTTGTACCGTGATAGTTTTTTAAGAAAACTCGAGAAAACTTCCTGGCACGCTCTCCGAACGAGGCTTAGCTAACCGAGTAAAGGGGGGCAACTAGGGGGACAAAAACACGAGCAAAAAGACAAAAAGCGAAACAAAAACCAGAAAAGAATAAAAAAAGGAACAAAAACAATAAAACGAAAAAAGACAGTGACTTTGACACCAGATTAGTTGGATCAAACCTTTATATTAATTAAATAGTATACCCATACTGTTTTACAAGTTCGATCGTTTCGATCAACCTAGCAATTTAACCCAGTAACCTCAATAAAGTGCCCGAGTGTGGGGCGTTGTCAAGGGTTTTCAGATAGCTTGGAACTTAGCTGGACAACAAGGAGACTTGACTGGAAGAGGTGACCAGCCGAGTGGAAAAGTGGTTCAGGAGCACTTGAGCTGAACCAATAGGAGACTGGACTGGAAGAGGTGACCAGTCGAGTGGGAAAGTAGCCAAGGAGGATTTGGCAATTCTCGAATTCTCAAGTTGGGCAGAACGGGTATCGTTAAAATCCACATTACATTATAGGAGATAAGTGCAAAATTGGATAAGCGAAATCCCCCGGTTTTGAGGAACGTTTTTACTTGAGCAGGCCTGGAGACAGGTCTACGGTTTTCTCTTGAGAGGTTTAGCACCCGGCGCTTAAGGTAATTTTAGGCTTAAGAAGGGGGCTAAAAGGGGGGGGGAGGTTAGAAGGGGGGCTGGTTGCTGGTTAAGTTAGAGGTTGGCGGTTATAATTTGTAAAAAGCGGAGACACTGTGCCAGTCGGTAATATTTGGAAGTTTGACCTTGAGAAAAGCAAGAGCACTCAATTTTGGGGTGAAATTGAATTTTTCAAAAATTCGAATGGAGCCTGTCATGCACGATTTTCTCGCGATAACTGAAAAACCGAAAAAGAGAATTCAGAACGATCGAATAACAATCGCGGGAAAGTTGTCAGATAAAAAACAAGTGGGAAATTGCTATTCGCAATTTCCATCATAGTGAACAAGAGTAGAGCTGTCCTATCTGAAATAGAAGACAGAGTATTCCCGAGAGAACAATTATTCGAACTGGACTAGAGTGAACCTTCGACTGAAAGGTGGACAGCTGGAGTGTCCCAATGGTTCACATAAAACTTCATTCTAGAGTTCAAACTTAACTCTGCCATTTAAACTGACAAACATTGGACTTATCTAGTTATATTAGTTAATTCTAGAGTTGCTCACCCATTTAATTACCTCCTGTGCTTGAGCGCATCAACATGTGAGTCCTTAATTTAAATTTCTAGAGTGTGTTTTATGATTGTTATGTTGAGGTGAGGCGAGTTTTAGGTTGATCCATCTGAAATGGATCAAAGTTCCACTGTCTAATAAAAAGTAACTTAACGGATTGTTCCGACCCGGTTTTTAACGGCGTTCGTGTATTTTGGGTATCTAGAGACCTAAGTATGGGGACGTTATTATTTCTAGAGTGGGGGGATATTTTGGTAGTGGCCTTTAAGCTGTAACGGGTCGTAGTCTCATGTCACAAGCGAACCGAATTGGCTCCGACTGATTTGAGGTAGAAAAACACAAGAGATAGTGTCCCTGACTCTTGAGCCAATGGTTATAGGGCCTATTTTTCTTAAGCCTCATGTGTGACTACAGTAGACGAATGTTACATAGTGTTTTTTTATGGCGCTCATGGGTGTTTACGACACCATGACTACGGAGTCGAACCCACTTGAGACAGCTTCGGGCTACATGCCCATTCTAGAGTACCGGTGGTACGGTTCGACAGGAACGTGCAAACCTTCCGGTTGTACCGTGATAGCTTTTTAAGAAAACTCGAGAAAACTTCCTGGTACGCTCTCCGAACGAGGCTTAGCTAACCGAGTAAAGGGGGGCAACTAGGGGGACAAAAACACGAGCAAAAAGACAAAAAGCAAAACAAAAACCAAAAAAGAATAGAAAAAGGAACAAAAACCATAAAACGAAAAAAGACAGTGGATTTGACACCAGATTAGTTGGATCAAACCTTTATATTAATTAAATAGTATACCAATACTGTTTTAAAAGTTCGATCGTTTCGATCAACCTAGCAATTTAACATAGTAACCTTAATAAAGTGCCCGAGTGTGGGGCGTTGTCAAGGGTTTTCAGATAGCTTGGAACTTAGCTGGGCAACAAGGAGACTTGACTGGAAGAGGTGACCAGCCGAGTGGGAAAGTGGTTCAGGAGCACTTGAGCTGAACCAATAGGAGACTCGACTGGAAGAGGTGACCAGCCGAGTGGGAAAGTGGTTCAGGAACACTTGAGCTGAACCAATAGGAGACTGGACTGGAAGAGGTGACCAGTCGAGTGGGAAAGTAGCCAAGAAGGATTTGGCAGTTCTCGAGTTCTCAAGTTGGGCAGAACGGGTATCGTTAAAATCCACATTACATTATAGGAGATAAGTGTAAAATTGGATAAGCGAAATCCCCCGGTTTTGAGGAACGTTTTTACTTAAGCAGGCCTGGAGACAGGTCTACGGTTTTCTCTTGAGAGGTTTAGCACCCGGCGCTTAAGGTAATTTTAGGCTTAAGAAGGTGTGCTAAAAAGGGGGGAGGTTAGAAGGGGGACTGGTTAGGTTAGAGGTTGGCGGTTGTAAATTGTAAAAAGGGGGGAAATTAGAGTAACTAATTAGTCGACATCGTTGATTTAGTTACATTAGTCATTTACACGCGTTGGTCATAGGAAGCGGATATCCAAAATTGGAATCAGGTTAAGGTAGGTACCCTGGTCGGATCGGTAGGGGGGAACGAACATAGACAGTTTTTGTGATACCCCATAAGATCGCTAGCAGGGGGGAAGAAAACGCGTGGCAATTAGGTACCAGACATTTTTACGATAGAAGGTAGACATTTGTCACCTTTGAATTTTAGGTGGATTCATCTTTCTGTTTTTATTACTTTTTCTTGCTTAGGTTTTTGTTGCATTTTGGTAAGGATTTGTGTTTGGCTTTTATACGAACAGGTGATCACAAGATACCTGCGCACAGGTTTTGGTTTCAAGTTGCTTGGAACATTGAAAAAGAGGTAACTAAAAAAGGGGGGTCAGCATTTGGCCACTAAGAGAGGGTTTTTGGGAAAATTTTTACTAGAGCTTGAGTGGTGGTACAAGGTACAGTGAATCAAGAAGTCCCCATAACGAGGAAGAAAGAGGTCCCACCATTCAGACACTTGTCAACAGTCTTGGGACAGTGCAGTCCTGGGACAGTGGTATTGGGACAGTGGTCTTGGGACAGTGGTCTTGGGACAGTGGTCTTGGGACAGTGGTCTTGGGACAGTGGTCTTGGGACAGTGGCCTTGGGACAGTGGTCTTGGGACAGTGGTCTTGGGACAGTGGTCTTGGGACAGTGGTCTTGGGACAGTGGTCTTGGGACAGTGGTCTTGGGACAGTGGTCTTGAGACAGTGGTCTTGGGACAGTGGTCTTGGGACAGTGGTCTTGGGACACTAGCCTTGGGACAGGGGTCTTGAGACAGTAGTCTTGGGACAGTGGTCTTGGGACAGTGGTCTTGGGACAGTGGTCTTGGGACAGTGGTCTTGGGACAGTGGTCTTGGGACAGTGGTCTTGGGACAGTGGTCTTGGGATAGTGGTCTTGGGACAGTGGTCTTGGGATAGTGGTCTTGGGACAGTGGTCTTGGGACAGTGGTCTTGGGACACTAGCCTTGGGACAGTAGTCTTGGGACAGTGGTCTTGGGACACTGGCCTTGGGACACTAGCCTTGGGACAGTAGTCTTGGGACACTAGCCTTGGGACAGTAGTCTTGGGACAGTGGTCTTGGGACACTAGCCTTGGGACACTGACCTTGGGGCAGTACTCTTGGGACAGTGTTGGGACAGTGGTCCTGGGATAGTACTCTCAGGACAAGGGTCTTGGGACACTGACGGAAAGTACTGGGACAGTACCGAACAGTCTTGGGACAGTAGAAAAAAACCTGGGACGGTACAAAGAAGAGTAGGGACGGTAACTGGAAGTCTTAGGACGGTATAAAAATTGAAGTAAAATTACAATAAGTGTTTTGAGACAGATTTAAAACAGAACAACACTAGTCGGAACCCGGTACGGTTGAGACCACAAATAAAGAAAGTTTCAAGAAAGGTTTTTATCACGTTGTATATTTCCTTTTAAGAATTCTTTTCCACAAAAAATTTTATTCGTAGAGTAGGATTGTGTATATAATAATATTGTAAATAAGAGCAATTGTAAATAGAAATAATGAGACGGAGTAGGGTACCGGTGCTCGAAAAAAGGTCAAGGGGATCAAACACGAAATATAACTCGTCGCTGCGCGGAACGACATCAATAGGCCCAAGCAAAACGAAAGATAACTTTTCAGTTAGCATGGTCAGCACGAGGAGTAGTACCGAGAACAAGGCGCGAGAAAGTGCTAAAGACAAAGAGGTGGAGCCCACAATTGAAATCGATCTAGAGACACCAGACCAGAGCGTAGATGAAGTGGAGAAGAAGACTACGGAATCCACACCGATGCCCCATATGGAAGATCAAAATCCAAAAACCGTGGAGTTTTCGCCGATAGACGCGTTGGAAGACACAACAGGCAATACCCGAGAAACGGTCAAAGACGACTCTCAAGTAAAGAAGACATCTTTTACAGAAAAGTTGGCGATGATGGTCGGAATGAAATCGAAGGACAACACGGCCGAAGAATCAAAAACTGAAAGAGCACGAACATTTGGGACAGTGAGCGCGAAGACGACAGAAGGTGACCTAAAGGAAGAACAAGCCAAAACGGAAGCGACAGCCGAAAACAAGACAACGGCTGATCATGAAACAGCTACTCTTGAGCTTGGCGACCTGATGACAAAACTAAATCAGATCGACAAACAACTAAAACACAGTGAGGAAGATAGGGACTTAATAAGGAAAGAGTTGAAATACAACAAACACGAGTATCTGGATAGTTATTTTAACCTGGCTAAGGCGACAGACGAGAGACTCCAGCAGATGTCGGACAAGGTAGATGCCACCAATGAAGAACGAGATAAGAACATCAAAAGAGATATGCAACAGTTGAAAAACCGATATGATGATGTCAACAGCCAATTAGGTAGCCTGGAAAAGAGAATGGACACAATGAACAGGAATCAGGCCGAAACTTCGTGTGCAATACAGGCGAAGTTGGATGCAATCTTGAGAAATTCTACCTCACAAGAAAGACCGGCAGCGGATCGCACGCAAGGCACCAGAGTGGACTTTGTGGAACCACAAAGGAACAAACGGCAATCGACACCGTTGCCTTTAAACCGGGATGCGGTAAGCATAGCACCAACGGCTGCTAAAACAACCATGAAAAATGGAACATCAAACACAACGAGTGGTCCGGGGGACTCAACAGCTAGCAGCAACGCAGGTCCGGATGCCATGACGTGGGCAAGCACTTGGGAGATGATAAACAGGACTCTAGAGGCCTTCGCCACGAGGAACACTGACTCGAGCGATAGGAGAGACGGAAAATCAAGAAAAACTTTCAAGAAGCCAAAAGAATTCAAAGACGACTCCGATGGATGCATTGACAGCTGGGTGGAAGTGATGAGATTTCACCTAGAGCAAGATAACTTAAATGATGAAAGGCAAGCATGCACAGCCATACTCAGCAACCTGGAAGGCACGGCATTGAAATGCGTGGTTGCAAAGAAAGAAGAAGAACGCGACACCGCGGACAAAATCTTCGAAATATTGCTGAATCGATTCGGATCAGGCATGAAGGGTCACCAAGCGATGATGCGATTTGAAAAGAGAAGGCAGAGGGACGACGAGTCAATTGATCGGTTCCTAGATGACCTCGAGAGCTTGAGAAGAAGGAGTGACCCGGAGGAGTCGACAAACAGAAGAAACTTTAGCATTGCCTCGAAGTTCATTGATGGGGTAAAAAGTGATGACTTAAGAACAATATTAGCAACATACTACACATTGTCGAAAGACAGCGCACCGACCCCAGAAGAAAGGAGACAGAAATCAAGGGAATACATGCTGATGAAACCCAAGAAATACTCATATTCAGAAAACAGGAACACGCAAGGGGGAAGTCAACCCCAGAGGTCGTCAAGGTACAAGCCTAGAGATGACATGGACAAGCGCAGATCATGCGCGAACTGCGGGTCGGCGGATCACCACGTGGCTGACTGCACAACATACAAACAAGGCATGAAGAGTCTAGGATACGAACCGGATGAGGATGACATGAGCCAGATGGAGGAACACGAGTACTATAGTGGCTTAATCATCAAGATAGGCGCAAGATGCTTCTTCTGTAACCAGGAGGGGCACTTCAGAATGGATTTTCCCTTGTTCTGGGAAGCGGTCAAGGACCAGAGTCACCCCAAACATAAGTTGGCATTAGCGGTAGTGCAGAATCAGCGGAATAGACAAAACGAGTTTGAATCTAGGAACTTAGGAGCACCAAGCACGGAATTGCCGACGAAAACAGTGAAAGCTGTAACACATGTTAATGGTGCGATAGAATCCGCGGCCGGGAACTCTCTAGAAATAAACTATGAGAAAGCGGCGACGGAAGCAATTGCCAAAGTGAAACAGGATCTGGCTGCGAAAGAAATAGAGCAACGACTAAAGCTGGAGATCGAAAGACAAAATTTCAACGAAGCATTAACCGGATCAAACCCAAGACCAGAGGCTGTACCAGGCTCAACAAAGACCGGGAACTGTAACACTGTAAAAATGGTGACGGGAAAGCCATTCGGCATATCGAAAATCGGGCTAGAATAATGTCGATAATCACAGTGGGCGGCCACGAGGTAACCAGAAACTTGAGCGAACCGAGCGACCAGACAATAATGCACATTGACGTGCACGCAGATTACTTGAGTTGTATAAGCCCACAAACGACTTCTAGAGCGCTGAGAGCACTACTCACGAGAGGGGGCAGCAAGTCGGTACGTGTTGACAACAGGTATACTGAAGCTTATGGTCCACACGAGGTGATGCTAAATATAGATGGAATAAACATCTATACCAAGACAATGATAACATGTGACGAAGACCTAATTGGGCAAATCTACGTAGGGAAAGTGGAGTTGAAAGTGAGATCGATTGGACACTGCGCTATGCTTGAAGAAGATGCGATGCACATCGGGACAGAGGCAGATGTGACAGGGCACGTGCTAGACATAAGTGGCAAAAAGACTCAGCTACGTGGGTTACTTGATACGGGAGCAGTCTTGAGCGTCATACCAATCGAAACTTGGGAGCGGATGGGCTTTGACAAAGGTGATTTGATAGACTCGAGAATACGGCTGTCAGCTGCAAACAAAGGGACCCTTCGGGTGCTGGGCAGGACGCCGATAATAGCCCTCAACTTGGGGGAACGTAACCTGTGGATGAGCTTTATCGTGGTAGAAAACCTAGATGAATCTGACCAATTCATTTTGGGCAGAGACTTCATCAGGAATTTCGACGTAACGATTGATCTAAATAACGCAATGTTCAGGATACGGAACCCGGATAGGAGGTACGCAATCAAACCGGTAAATTTAATAATGGCAAATGAAAACAAAGCACCGGTATTCTTGAGCAGGAGGGTGAGGCTAAAAGCGAATGAAGCGGCAATCGTAGGCTTGAGGATGAAAAATTACAATGAACTAAGTGACAACAAGCAAGTGTGTGTAGTTCCGAATCCTAATAGTCAAAGTGCTGCTGTTTTAGGAAGATCCTTCTCGATAACGAAGAGCGGCCTCTGCGCCAGTGTCTTGTTGAATACCCTTGATATACCGATCACGATACAGAGAGGGAGGAAACTGGGATATGCTTTACCGGTTAAAACTCGATATGAAACAATCGAGAACTCAAAACAAAATGAAGTTGTTGATTGTCCCAATCATAGGGACAAAATTTGTATCTTGAGACGATTGCAGAAAATAAAAGATTCTTCAGGTCTTATTAAATCACTTAAGTCAGAAACGGATGATGGGCTGTCGAGCTGATCGAACTTTCCAGAGCGACCCACACTAGATGAAATGCAAACTGATAAACCGGTTCTGCCGGAGGTTGAACATTTGAGGGGCAAACTGAAAGATGAACAGCTCGAAGCCATCAAGGACGTACTAGAGCGGAACGAGGAAGTTTTTTCGAGGCATAAGGCGGATATCGGGTGTTGTAATTTCGTTGAGCATGAAATAGAACTTGAGGAAAACGCGGTACCACACAGGGAGGGAGCGAGGCGCATGACCCCACACAAATCGGACGCGTGTAGAAAAGAAATCGAGACGTTACTAGAGTATGACATGATAGAACCATCCAAGTCACCGTGGGCGTGTGGAGTAGTGATGGCCAAAAAGAAAGGCGACCAGTTGAGGTTTTGTTGTGACTTTCGATACCTGAACTCCGTCACGGTGAAGGATGCCTATCCCATACCTAGGGTTGATGAGAGCCTCTCGAAGTTAGGTGATGCAAAATTTTTTACGACTCTTGATTTAGGCTCGGCCTTTTGGCAGGTACCACTAAGGAAGCAGGACAGGGACAAGACAGGGTTTGCCTGCGAGTTGGGTCTGTTTCAATGGAAACGGATGCCGTTTGGACTTTGCAATGCCACAGCCACGTTTCAGCGGTTGATGGCACACGCGCTGATATGCGTGACGAAGAAGTATGGCAACCTGGTAATGTGCTACGTGGATGACGTGGTAATAGCGACGCCAACACTGGAAGACCACATTGAGAGACTTGACGAAGTGTTTGCATGCATGAAGAGGTCGGGGCTAAAGTGTAAACCATCAAAGTGCGAGATACTCAAGGACTCAATAAAATACTTGGGCAGAATGGTAGACAAGCACGGCATCAGACCTGATACGGACGCCGTGGAAGCAGTCCTGACCTGGAAATCACCGAAGACAGAGCACCAGTTGATGAGCTTCCTGGGTTTCGCTAACTATTATAGAGAGTTCATCAAAGGCTATGCAGACAAGGTATACCCGATGCAACAATTAATGAGACACAAGGGCAAGAAGTTCACGTGGAACAACGCAGCAGAAGAGTCATTCCAGAGAATAAAGAAAGAGCTATGTGAGGCACCAGTACTGGGTATGCCGACTGAGAAAGGGATGTACGTGCTGGACACGGATGCGTCGGTAGTCGCAATTTCTGGGATTCTACACCAAGAACAAGAATGGAATGGGAAGACAGTCTTGAGACCAATAGCGTACGGGAGCAAAGTCCTGAGTGACACGGAAATGAAGTACGGAGCACCGAAAGCAGAGATGTTCGCGGTGGTTACCTTTGTCGAGAAATACAGGGAATACCTGGGCAGTGAGCCATTCAAGTTGCGAGTCGACAATCGAGCACTGAGCTGGCTGAAAACGTACTCAATGGACCAAAGTTACATTGGGAGGTGGATAGTTCGCCTGGATGGATACAACATGATAATTGAGCATAGAACACGAGATAAACATCAGAATGCCGACAGCTTGAGTAAGAAGACGGAGTTCTATGAGAGACAAGAGCAAAGAGAGGCAGACAGACCTGAAATCAAAGATGGCTTCTCCTTCATGGACAAGGAAACGTACGACAGCCTTCCACTCACGAGATGGCTGGACAAATCAGGCAAACCGATAGAAGATCATCCTGAATTACCTAAAAAACCTCCAGCGAAGACCATCTTGAAGAAGAGCAAAAGGATTCCAATAGAGATAATACTCAAGTCGAAGATCGTGAAGGAGACGCTCAAGGCAAAAGGCTATGATCTTAACCAGGTAGAAGCAGGAACTGCACAGATAGATGATGATTTAATGAGGTTGCTCGAGAAACTATCAGATCATAAGCCCGTGATCCAAGAGAAGGGTCAAGAGGAACCGGAAGTCACTATACTTCGGAGAAAAGAGACAGTGAACGATACTAACTCCTCAAGAGGAAGCGTCACTGACAGCAAAGATGTCGTGCGGTCACTAGTTGATTAGATCCCCGAAAATATTCTGGAGCAGACCAAGGTTAGGAAAAAGAAGGTGACGTTCAAAGAAGATACTGAACACCTGGGACCAGGTCAAGAGTCCGGGGAGTGTTCCATGTTCACGGAAGAAGAAACCGGAGAAGGAAAATTGTCCGGGGAGCGTGAGGAATGGGATGAAGACTCGGATGAGAGCAGCGAAAACCAAGAGAGTCTGTACATGATATTGGCGGAAGAGAAGACAAGGCACCACGACAGGGAGTTACAGACGAATCCATCTTCAGGAACGTACAATCTAGACATACAGGAGCTACGAGGTGGTGAGGAACTTGAGAAAATTGCGGTTTCAAGGAAGCCATTCAGGGAACTATCATGCAACTCAAACGTCAGAACAAATCTGGTGCCAGAAGATGATATGAAAATCGTGAAAAGGATGATATGCGTGAAGCTGAGTGATGACATCCACAACCCTGGTGAGATGAATGGACAGATCATGGCGCTGAAGGAGCATGTCAAGGAGAGATACAGGCTGTCAGACCTAATAAGAGCCCAAAAGAATTATGAAAATCTGAAGCCTCACGTTCCGTCCCCGGAGGACTGGTGCATACCGAAGGACATGGAGGGTCTCGAGTACCTGGTGGTAGAGCCAGCGTGTGAAGTGAATGAAAAGGCACCAGAGAGAAAAATGATGGTAATGAGAACTTGAGTTTAGACGACAATGAAAAGATAGGAGTGGAGTCTGAAGCAGGATCATTTGTAGAAGAAGACTGGAACGACCCGGAGCAAGATGAGGTGCCGAAGTGGATGGAGCCAGATCGACCAATACCACCGGGAACCAGGACTGGCAATCGTAAACGCACCGGCATGAGGTACAACAGGTACGGGGATGACTTCTTGATCGATAAGATACAGCCAGACAAATTGGGCGAGGAACTACTGAGTGCAGGCGAACTGGAAGCCGATGAGGAATGGCAGGTCATTGACGATGGTGTACACTATCCGCAGGAAGACTACTCGACGCCGGAACTGGAGACGGATCTCGAACAGAGTGAGATAGAGAGAAGGGAGAATACGAACTTGAGGATACTAGAGTGGATGCGCGATGTCAAAGACGAGAGCCGCGAAGGACAAAGCATTCAACAAATCGATGTATCAGCGGCAAATTACATGAAGACAGAGGACCCTCTTTTCGGATGGACGGCAACAGACAGGCCACTGGACATTCCTCAGGACAATTCAGACCCGACAACATCGACGGGGACGTCGATAAATATTTTTGTTCGGGGAGTGGGGGTAGGACTTACCCACACCGAAAATTTGATGATAAAGAAGCTCAAGGAAGTGAGAGAAACAAGCGAATTGGAACTGGAAGAAGAAGAGTCAGAGCCTACAATAGGTCGGAATTTCAAAACGAAATTTGAAATACCCAATGAGTACTCGGAAAACATCATGATAACGGATAGCGACTTCATCCTGTCAAACAGGACTAGCGCGATCTGCATCACGGCGGACATGAGTTTTAAATCAAGATTTGAAGCTGACTTCAAAAGAGAGTACCAGAACGTGGAGTTTCTGTTCAGACAGAGGCCAGGACCGGGAGGGACGGCAGCGCTTCCACCATCAGTAGCACAAGTCCCGGGCAAATATCTGTGCTTCCTAGTGACGAGGGTCAATGACAGGAACACAATTAATCCCGAACACGTGATGTTGGCACTAACAAGACTACGAGACTTCATGATTGAAAGAGGAATAACGGAGGTCTCGATGCCGGTGTATGACCCAAACAGGGGCAAACTGAGCTCAAGGGAATTGTACGCTATCCTACACGTAGTCTTCGCGGAAACTGAGATAATGGTGTATCTTCACAAGAAATACTACTTGAGCATCGCCTGAGTTGGGGACACGGGGTCTCGAGTTGGGCGTGAGGGAGGAGTCTTGAGTTAGGTACTGGGGTGCGGCACAGGTAAAGGGATCTTAAGACGTGATTGGCATGACAATTGAATTTTAAAAAGAATTAACGGTGCTAAAACTTAAAATGAATCTGCATGCTTTTAGGGAAATTCCAATTGAATTGTTTTAAGTAGAATGAAAATGATAAGATTTTAACCATACTGGTAAAAGGGGGGTCTCTAGGTTAGGAACATGACATGTTAAGTCTTAATATGGTTTCTATTTTCAGATCAAGTTTGAAAAACAAAGTTGAAAATCCAACTATACTCAAGCGAGAGACAGAAAGAGAAATCTTGATTGAACTCGCCATAAACGACACCTGCAGCAAGTATTTGCAAGAGAACATTTCTAGAGAATTCTTGAGTTGGGTAATTCTTGAGCCGGTAAGGTAATTCTTGAGCTGGTAAGGTAATTCTTGAGCTGGTTAATACTTGAATACATCCCGAAGTCACAAGAATGGCAGACAGATTCTGGAAATCCATGCCCGCGGCCCTGAAGAAGCCTACTCTTGATGAGCTGTACAGACGCCTGAGGGACCTGGATTATACCCAAATAGACGAGAGAATGGCGGTAATGCTGAATGCCATCCTCCAGTTGGAAGACCAGGGTGAATGCAGGGAGTCTGCGACGGAGGCTGTCTTGATGGTCGGCTACACCACCGAGGGAATATCAAACCAAGAACAGACCAGTTGGTTGTCTTGGAATGTGGATAGAGGAGTAAGGGGTTTTGACTTGGCAAGGAATCCTGACCTGAGTAACAATACCGAATATGGCGCAGGGGAATTCCCACTACCAACTAGGCCAACAGCAAGATCTACAGGCCAGAGCTCGAGTAAGGTGCTATCGATGACGCGAGCACAACAGACGACCGAGGCATATCCGGATCTTGGTGTTCTAAAGAAAGAGCTCGAGAAGACGCAGAAGGAAAGGAATAAGGCGAACCTCGATCGGGATCAGGCAAAGCTGGATCGGGAGAAGGTTCAGCTGGAAAGGGACCAGGCGGTCAACGAGCGAGATCAGACTCTGAGGTTGCTTGAGATGCTAAAGGCTGAACATCAGCAGGAGCTAAGGGTGCGGGAGAATGCCGCGAATTGTGAACAACTGAAGTCGGAGTTGGAGAGAATAGAACAACGACAACGCGAACTTGACGCACAGAAGGGAGCCAGGCCAAAGGAGCGAGTGGTTACCAGCTCGAGGCCAGAGTCACGCATGGAAGTGGATGAAGCCCCCAGGGCAAGAGGACGGTTCAACCTTGACCGCGAGGCCCGAGAACACATGAGTGAAGGATTGGAAGTCTGGATACCTAATGAAGCAACGTCCTCCTTGCGTAGCCTAGAGACGCAACCCATACGCCCACTGATGGATGTGGTACTGCCGGGGTATACCCCAACCTCGACCCCGAGTGACAGTCAGGTGAGCGGCGGTTCATCGCGTCTGAAGGAGCTGGGCGAGAAATTGCGGCAGAGAAGTCGTGAAAGTTCGGCAAGACCGGAGCTTCCCCCAACTTGGAGGGAACAACCGGTCAGGAGCGTCGTGATCTCGAGTTATAAGAAAAACACAGAGAAGAGGTACCACAGGCACAATCGGCTGAATTGGAATGCGGAACAGAAAGCCAGGAGGGACTGCTTTCATGATGCAGCCTGGGTGGAATATCTTGCGCCACCCCGTGTGCCAGAAGGTGCGGTCCACCTAATCATAGGGGACAGCCTGGTGCGGGTGTTGACCCGGATCCAATCGCACTGGCAGACAGGAATCTTGAGTTTCGCTGGAGCTGCCACGCCACAGATGTTGGCAACGCTTGAGATGCTAGGGATGACTAAAGTGTACACGGTGACCCTGATGATCGGGACTAATGATGTATCAAGGGGAGAAGCGAGGAAGAGAACGAGGCTGCACGACAAGATGAGCTGCCTTCTTGAGGAGCTGAGGATCCAGATGGACCCCATCCTGTTGACAGTATGTACTGTCCCTTACAACATGATGTTCGATCAGCACGCCTTGGAGATGAACGAGAAGGTGCGGAACCTAAACAGGGTGATCCGAGAAATCCACCGGAAGAGTGTGCTCCCCGTCGGACTGTTGGACGTGGCGGAGCGCATGGAGCAAGCGGGATTCCCCGAGGACACCTCCAATGATGGAATCCATTTCGATAGACCGAGGGGAGCAGAGTGGCTGAATGACGTCTTTCAAGGACACATAAACACGCTAGAGGCGGATCTGCTAGAGACAGCCCAATTCACATTAGGGCCACCTCCGAACCCACCATTCCTTGCCTCAAGGGCCTTGTCTGGTCGCTTGGGACCGAGGGTCGACACTAGAGACGGCTCGAGGAGCAACCAGGCCAGATTGCAGAGTGCCACGCCGATGGAGTCTGAGGAGGTGACGTCATCAACACTTCCAGGCTCGGCGATATCCTCAGTGGTAGTGGCAGAGAGCAAGCGGGAAAAGAGGCCTATGGAGACCGCCCGCTTGAGATATCCTGAGAAGGTGAAAGGACTGGACCTGGAGGGTTTGGAATGCAGGCGGGAATTAGCGGAGACTCTGGGTATTGAACGAGTGTCGCACGAAGACCTAAACAGACATCATTGCGTGGACTGGTTGAAAGCTCATGAGGCTCACTTCTCGAGAACAAAACTGATGGAGACCGCGGACCTGACCGGAATTCCCACAAAAGCGATCATGGGACCCATCAACTACAGACCTCTCAAGCTGCTGGGGAGTCCTGGACTCATAGCAGAACCCCCCAAACACCAAACGAGCATCGCCAGGATCAGGTTGGCGACCCCGGCACAGTTGAAGGTGGTGGAAAGCTGCTGAATCCGGAGGGAATGGAATTGCCAGATGCCGCTTACGAAGGCTCGAAATTGGCGGAAGATCCCAGGTACGGGAAGCCCTGTGGGAGCACCCAGCTGGCCAAAACCTTGGCAGTTTACGATAGAGCAGATCCAGCTGCTGCGAGGGTAGTCATTGTGGCGGGATCAGACTTCGAAGGGACGTCTCCTAAGTTGTTCTGACCGGAGACTCTGATATACTCTTTGCCAGGAGCTGAATTAAACCAGATGTTAGCTCTAGTGGTGGCAATAAAGTCAGAGATGCCCTGTGAGCCTGAGCTGCTATTGTTTGCAGGAATGAATGACCATCTGCACGCGACGGGACTTCTTGAGCAGCTGAAGGGCAATGAACCGACATCGAGGAAGATATGGGAAGCCATTCAGACGTTGTTTGCAGCAATGAATGAAGTGCAAGAGAATGTTGTCTCGAGATTTGGATCCAAGACGAAGGTGGTGTTCACCACATCCCCTGGATACGCGAATATGCCACCCGCCCTACAATTCGTGTACGCGGTCTTGATCCTAATAGCAGAGGGAAACGAATGGCGGATTCTAATGGCAGCCCCCAATCGGGAATTGGAGCCATCGAACCTGAGGCTCCGCAAGTCAGAATTGGCAGCGGCATGGGCGGACATATCTCATGCACTGAGGGGCTTTTATGGATTAGCCGACATCCTGATCGTATTGGACGAGGTGCTCTTGCTAGAGATATCGAACTTTGCCAGACAACTTAAGTTCAGCCCAGTCATCGGGGACGATCACCCGGCGATAAGCCAATTGACGGCCAGCTTGTGGTTTCGGAGCATGGAGGTGAAGATCACGAATTCCACCGGCAAGTCTAGAGGTCCGAGCAACGAGAGGAAAAATGTGGCCGACACGGAGAAGCAATTAGAGTCGATGAAATATCGCCTGACGCAAGAGAATGGCTGGTGGCCATTTTTGACACCAAGGCTGGAGAACGCCACGAATAAGACGAGGGAGGAAGCACCACCCCTCGTGAAACAAGTCTGGAGTTTTCTGGAGAAACAACTGGAGCTGGCCGAAGGAAGAGACATGACGGTGGCTAGATTTGTCTCGGCCGCCAATGAAGTGACGATTGGAGGGTTCTGGAGAGAGCACGCCGAGGGTGAGCTGAAGACTAGGAGGGATCATGAGATTCTTAAGTTCTTGAGTGCTTGCTGGGGGAAAGAATTCATGGCAGGAATGTTCGGCACCACAGCGACTATCTTTGGAGCCTTCGTGCAGGAGATACTGGGCATGCCCATCAGCTTGCTCTTGGCTTTATATCTGGTCTACCCCAGATACTTGTTCAACATGGGCCCAGCGTACATGTTTAGTCGAGGAGTAGAGACACTTCGGGTTGATGGGTATCTGGCACTAGTACTCTTGACCCATGGGGAATTGGTGTCGTTTCATCAATTGATGGAATATGGGGAGCCCCTGTCTATGGGGAAAGTCACTCGAGCATCGAAACTTACTCCTACAAGTGTGCCGCGGGGTTGAAGACGTTGTTAGTGCAATACCTCATGATGCAGAATCGGCACATGACGGGTGAAGATAAGAGTCCAACATCGAGGGAAGAATGGAAGAAGATGAATGGAGGGACGCCTCTGTTGACGGACCTGTGCCTGGCAGTGAGGTCGGACCCGATGGGGATAATCCGGGGTCTGGAGGAGGTGGTGACCTACATTTACGGTCCAGCAGTGACGTACGAATTCCCAGATCCCCTGGTAACAACGTATCGTTACTCTGTGACGCACTTGAGTCTTATCAGCGTACTGGATGGGACGGCGCTCAATTGATGTCAGCAGGAGGTGCTTAGAGCCCAAATGAGCAATACGGTACTCTTTGGAAAAGTGAAAGATGCCGAGCTGATAGTGTACAATTTCAGGGGGCAGATGCAATGTAGAATGGGAGGCAAGCGAGAGGGTCCCATCGAAACGTATCCCAAGTTCTGGAACTTGAACCCACTGACGGCAGACGGACGAGAGATCTTGAGGATTCCTGCTTGGAAGGAAAGCTTTGCACTGGTCAAGAGGGAGCTGGAGGCCATAATGGAGAAAGAAATCCTGCCAGCCGCCATGCCTGAGTTCCCGATAGTCAGGAGGATGACCTTGGGAATGAACAGTCTCTTGGTAGTTCCATACATAATGGCGAGGATGACAACGGAGGAAATGCAGAAATACTTCACTGATGGCTGGGACCCCCTGTTCATCGGCTATACGGCGGCGGTCTACTTCCACACTAGCGAGGCGAAGATAAATTCGTGGACGACGCAAGCGAAAAAGATGAGAGGTTCGCAGCCCCCTGGATATGAGGTGCGAAAGGTCTTGAGAGCTCTTGAGCAGGAGGGACTTGAGAATATGCTACCAATATGGGATGATGGCAGGATGATCATGATGGAGGGGCATGTCGCGTTGGTGGACGACATGAAATTTGCAACAAGAAAGTATAGGGCACCCTATGGCTTAGAACAGGTGGAAATGAGACAGGAGGAAAAAGAACTGGATGCTGCAGGTCAACTGTACGTATCCCTGACGGAGCACAAGAGATTGGATCCGGCGACACCATCACCACTGTCAGTGGATACAACTGGAGATAAGAGGAGTGGACCCGTGGAGGACCGGTTCAAAAGAATTCTCGAGAGAAGAAGAAATGAGTCAGAAGAAGAGAGTATGGATGAAACTCTCAGCGAAGCCGGTGAAGACATGGAAGTGGGGAATACGCCTGAACCAAGACCATCAGGGGAGGAGC
Source organism: Symsagittifera roscoffensis (assembly GCF_963678635.1). Taxonomy (NCBI): domain Eukaryota; kingdom Metazoa; phylum Xenacoelomorpha; order Acoela; family Convolutidae; genus Symsagittifera; species Symsagittifera roscoffensis. The sequence goes on from NC_087063.1 coordinate 22,946,248, forward strand.
TCACCACTCAAGAGCTGTTGAAAGACTTGAGCGAGGAGAATTGGGCAGATACTGCCACTCCACCGCTGACCCCGTCCCCCCGGAAGAATCTGGAGTTGCCATTGGCAAGCGAGACCTCCAATATGGGGATGATACTCTTGAGCTCGGAGGAAAGGGAAAAGAATACTTTCGAAGGAAATAGGGACATATTCCTGGGGTCTTTGAAGGACGATGCTTGGCAGGAGTTCTTGAAAGAATTCAATCAAGAAGTGGGCAGCGAGACGACGCTGGACAAATTCAAGGAGGAACTGTGGGATACAGTTGTGAAGTTTGGAGAACCGCTTCTGATAGGAACGGGCCTGGATGAGAAGGCGAGGAAAGAGCTGCTGAACAAGCTGATAGATCTGAGGAATTCACGATCGAAGACTAGAGAAGAAAAATGTGAAGACAGCTCTACTCTGAAACAAAAAACTGTAGATAAAACAGTTGATGATACAAAAGGGGATAAAGTTGGGACTAGTAATATGATTAAAAGTACTAATATCCTTAAGGCTCGAGCAGGGGGAGGCAAGAGTTGGAAGGGTTGGAGAGGGACAGAGAGGTCGAATCAGTGATGATAACCACAACACCCTCAAGCAGAGATGTGAAAACTCGCAAGAGGAAGAGAGAAGTGGAGGGATTGGGTAGTCCTTCAGTGGATGCTGTCTCGGAAGTAAACTTGAGAGAGACGGCAACCAGGGTTTTGGCTCGATGCAAGACGGCGGCATACAAGAGCAGCACGGAGCTCAGAAGACCACTCGAAGTAGAGAGGGAGATAGAGGCTTCCACCAGTTCGACATCGGAGGAAGACTTTAAGCCCCAGAAGATAAACGTGAAGAGAGGTTTAACGAGCGGACAGACATGGGAAGTTGATGTCGGCAAAGAATGGGTTTCGAAGGCACACCAGGCCACGGGGAAGCAAGTAACGAGTGATCCACTGGAGAGGAATAAAACGAGGAACACCTCCCGGACATGGTGGGTGGCCCTCGAGACATTGAAGGAAATGGAAGACTGCTTGAACAAGTTGGACAGTGGAGTGGCTCGCTAACGACGCAATTGGGCCACCCAGCAAAAGGCTGAGGTTAACAAGATAGAATTGGCGAATCAGCTGAAGAGTCCTGGCAGAACTTGTTGAAGGATCATTTCGAAGAGGCAATGAGGACATCCTCATCAGCACCGCCATTGATGGCGAATCCCTTTGTTAGAACCGCAGGACAATTGATGTTCACCTGGAGTCTGGTGGGAATAGAGTTGGAGACATTGACCTCATATGACAGGCTGAAGTTGGGAAGCAAGAAGCTAGATGTGTATCAAGCACTGATGCAACACGTGGCCACGGATAATTCAGGCTTGAGCCTGGCTAGGAGGAAGGATGCCACATGTTTCTTGAGATGGATAATGTCAATGATGTCTGACAGCACCATCTTGGCGTGCCACCAAAGAGCAAGCGGAAGTAAAACCGTGGAAAAAAGAGTCTCAACGATCATCTTAAACGTGTATCAGAGTACTGGAATAGAAAAGGAAGATGGTTCCAGACTATCCCTAGAGAACCACAGAAAGCTAGATGAGGTGCGGAGATTTTTTAACAAGAAGTTCGAAGAAGAACATGATGTTCACCGTAACCTGGCCTCGTCAGAGCAGTACTCGAGACCCAGCGAGAAGGGGGAATACCAATACGTGTCAGGAGTGATGGGAATAGCCTACAACCCCTTCTTAGACTCAGAAACTGGAGGCGCTCACAGGAACCACGAGGTAGCGGAGCTGCTGAAGTTTTGGACAGAAAAAATAATGGAAATAGACGCGGTGGAGAAAGAGAGGCCTAGCCTGGGCCTGATTCTTGAGAAAACACCGGAGGTGGTGAGCATACCGCGCTCGAACAAGAGAGTTGAAGTGAACATGGGTGATGGCAATGGCTTGCTGATCACGAACTTGGGAGTGGTATGGAAGTTACTAAGACCCTCCTGGTGCCCACATCCCCACGCGAGTCTGATCGAGGAGACCACCGAACGGGTGAGGTTAGCTCCAACGGAAGATGAAGATTTGGCAAAGTTGAGTGTGGTGCACAAACTGATCTTACCTCAGATGAAGGAGTCAGGCGAAAAGACGAACAATCTCGAGTCAGCAAAGAAGATGGAGCCGGGTAGCTGTCTGGATTCTACGTGTGGGAGTGGAGAGCACACCTGCGATGGACGATCATGTGTCAGGATACTGTCCTTTCAAAAAGAAGATCTGGTTACTTGGTTTGAAGACATCACAGAAAGGGAGAAAAGTGAAGTACAAATAGTGGCGGAGTGTTACGCGAGAACTACGGTGAACATAGCCACAGCTCTCGGATTCTTCTCGAGAATGTGTAGTCTGCATTCGCTGGAGAGGCTAGAGTCTGAGCACCATTTAGTGACGGCGTTGAGTGTGGAATCATGGCCTGGAGTGTTGCAGGTGACTCAAAAACATATCCGGAGCTGGAAGGTTGGTCTCGAGGCAGAAATGGGGTTTCCCATGAGCGAAGCTTATGGCCTGCCATTGAACGCAAAATCCCTGATAGGGTCAATGATGGCCAATTTGTGTGGAAGCCACTACCCACTGCACATGGCGATGGTGGAAGCATCCAACCAGAGAATATTGGTGGACAAGGCCTTCTCAGTGCCCAAGTGCGTGAGGTTGGCTCGGGTATCGCATCACTCGCACAAGTTGTTGAGGAAAATCAGAGGGACAGTACCGAAAGAGTTGAGAGATGACTTGAGTGAAATCTGGGGAGAAGAGCTTTTGAAGTTGGAGAGTGAGAACACAAGCGATCACGAGAGACAAAACGTGATCGGAAAACCTGTGGGGGGCACTCCAAACATGGGAGAGAACGACACGATGCATGAGAAAATGATGGAGCTTGAGCCTCTATTGGAAGCCTCGGGGGAGCGTAACCTCAGGAGCATTGAGATCACCCATGGAGAATGCCCATGCCACTGTTTAGCACAGACGGTGTGGTATCCAGACCACAAGAACCTTTGTCTGGTGTGGGATATGGAAGAAATTCGGTCGATCGGATTACCGGATCACCGGCAGAAGGTGACGCTCTTGGTAGTGAGTACGATGCTGGCTCTGAGATGGATAGAGGAGAATATAACGAAGTATCGGGAAGCAAAGACGCCAACGGCTGAGTCAATATATGTGATAGACTACAGCAGGAGACTCGAGTTGTTTGAGACCGCATGCAAAGTATTCGCCATACCAACGGAAGTCAGACACGTATGGAGCCGCTTGAGGTACTTTCCATGGTTTCGAGCGACACTGACGTCTTGGTTATACATGACAACGAAAGATCACATGAGAAAGCATCAAAAGGAGTATCGACAGTTCCAGGCCGAGATTGGGCCGGAAGCTTTCAAGAGACCCCTGTTAACCCATCGAAATGCGATCACGACAGGATGGAAAAGAGTGGGTAAAATGTCTAGAGACAATACCAAAGCGAGGGAATCGATACTAGAGGAGGACTTGGCGAAGAACGTGAGCCTGAGCCTGCACAACTCCTTTTGTTTGAACCGGGAATCAAGGGTGAAGGCACTACCCAATCAGGCAAAAAGGTTGCAGGAGCAAAGGGAATGGATGCGATCCTATGAACAGCTGAAGGCTTGGGAGGAGATCGTGATTAGCTCCGATGATGAAGAAGAACTGTTGAGACAGTTTGCCGTATCCAGTACATCAGGAGACGGCACCTCCAAGGCGAAGAGTGCGAAATGAGCGGAGGACTCGAATGGATCTTGAGTCTTGAGAGGGAAAGGGGGCTTGAGTGTGGATCCGGGTGAAACCTGGGTTCACGAAAAAGAAATTTTAACGAAACAGATATTGTTATTAATATGCTATATCTATTATATAAATCAAAATGCTGCATGACAATTTCCTGACTGAATGGGACAAAAGAAATTTTAAATAATTGGCTTGAAAAGCGAGAATTCAAGGGTGCAGGTGTGTGCAGATTTTGATTGCTGTTTAGCGATAGTGTGATAATTTTACATGGCCGTGAATTTTGGGGTGTAGATAAGCTTAAGTCTGCTGCAAACTTCTGTAAATGACCACTGGCACTGTACCTTGAGCAACACTCGGTTTTCTGGGACTCACTGGTAGACGACAGCACGCGATGAGGACATCGATCTTGAGTCCGGGGAGTATGTGCCAGTCGGTCATATTTGGAAGTTTGACCTTGAGAAAAACAAGAACGCTTAATTTTGGAGTGAAATTTGATTTTTCAAAAATTCGAATGGAGCCTGTCATGCACGATTTTCTCGCGATAACTGAAAATCGAAAAAGAGAAATCAGAACGATCGAGTTGCAATCGCGGGAAAAGTTGCCAGATAAAGCAGTAGCAAATTGCCATTCGCAATTTCCGTCACAATAAAACTAGAGTAGAGCTGTCCTATCTGAAACAGAAGGAAGCGTATTCCCGAGAACTGGACCATTATTGCTCGACTGGATTATTATTCAAACTGGACTAGAGAGAACCTTCGATGGAAAGGTGGACAGATTGAGTGTCCCAATGGTTCACGAGAAACCATACTCTAGAGTTCAAACTTGGTCCTGTTATTGAAACTGATAAACATTAAACTCATTTAGTTACATTATTTAATTCTCGAGTTGATTACCGACTTAATTACTCCCAGTTGTTGAGCGTGCTACGATGTGAGTACTCAATTTAAATTTCTAGAGTGTGTTTTATGATTGTTATGTTGAGGTAAGGCGAGTTTTAGGTTGATCCATCTGAAATGGATCAAAGTTCCACTGTCTGATAAAAAGTAACTTAACGGATTGTTCTGACCCGGTTTTTAACGGCGTTCATGTATTTTGGGTATCTAGAGACCTAAGTATGGGGACGTTCTTATTTCTAGAGTGGGGGGATATTTTGGTAGTAGCCTTTAAGCTGTAACGGGTCGTAGTCTCATGTCACAAGCGAACCGAATTGGCTCCGACTGATTTGAGGTTGAAAAACACAAGAGATAGTGTCCCTGACTCTTGAGCCAATGGTTATAGGGCCTATTTTTCTTAAGCCTCATGTGTGACTACAGTAGACGAATGTTACACACATTAGAGTAACTAATTGCTCGGCATCGTCGACTTAGTTACATTAGATATTTACACGCGTTGGTCATAGGAAGCGGATATCCAAAATTAGAATCAGGTTAAGGTAGGTACCCTGGTCGGATCGGTAGGGGGGAACGGACATAGACAGTTTTTGTGATACCCCATAAGATCGCTAGCAGGGGGGAGGAGAACGCGTGGCAATTAGGTACCAGACATTTTTACGATAGAAGGTAGACATTTGTCACCTTTGAATTTTAGGTGGATTCATCTTTCTGTTTTTATTAATTTTTCTTGCTTAGATTTTTGTTGCATTTTGGTAAGGATTTGTGTTTGGCTTTTATACGAACAGGTTATCACAAGATACCTGCGCACAGGTTTTGGTTTCAAGTTACTTGGAACATTGAAAAAGAGGTAACTAAAAAAGGGGGGTCAGCATTTGATCACTAAGAGAGGGTTTTTGGGAAAATTTTTACTAGAGCTTGAGTGGTGGTACAAGGTACAGTGAATCAAGAAGTCCCCATAACGAGGAAGAAAGAGGTCCCACCATTCAGACACTTGTCAACAGTCTTGGGACAGTGCAGTCCTGGGACAGTGGTCTTGGGACAGTGGTCTTGGGACAGTGGTCTTGGGACAGTGGTCTTGGGACAGTGGTCTTGGGACAGTGGTCTTGGGACAGTGGTCTTGGGACAGTGGTCTTGGGACAGTGGTCTTGGGACAGTGGTCTTGGGACAGTGGTCTTGGGACAGTGGTCTTGGGACAGTGGTTTTGGGACAGTGGTCTTGAGACAGTGGTCTTGGGACAGTGGTCTTGGGACAGTGGTCTTGGGACACTAGCCTTGGGACAGGGGTCTTGAGACAGTGGTCTTGGGACAGTGGTCTTGGGACAGTGGTCTTGGGACAGTGGTCTTGGCTTGGGACAGTGGTCTTGGGACAGTGGTCTTGGGACAGTGGTCTTGGGACAGTGGTCTTGGGACAGTGGTCTTGGGACAGTGGTCTTGGGACAGTGGTCTTGGGACAGTGGTCTTGGGACAGTGGTCTTGGGACAGTGGTCTTGGGACAGTGGTCTTGGGACAGTGGTCTTGAGACAGTGGTCTTGGGACAGTGCTTTTGGGACAGTGGTCTTGGGACAGTGGTCTTCGGACAGTGGTCTTGGGACAGTGGTCTTGGGACAGTGGTCTTGGGACACTAGCCTTGGGACAGGGGTCTTGGGACAGTGGTCTTGGGACAGTGGTCTTGGGACAGTGGTCTTGGGATAGTGGTCTTGGGACAGTGGTCTTGGGCAGTGGTCTTGGGACAGTGGTCTTGGGACAGTGGTCTTGGGACAGTGGTCTTGGGACAGTGGTGTTGGGACAGTGGTCTTGGGACAGTGGTCTTGAGACAGTGGTCTTGGAACAGTGGTCTTGGGACAGTGGTCTTGGGACAGTGGTCTTGGGACAGTGGTCTTGGGATAGTGGTCTTGGGACACTAGCCTTGGGACAGGGGTCTTGGGACAGTGGTCTTAAGACAGTGGTCTTGGTACAGTGGTCTTGGGACAGTGGTCTTGGGACAGTGGTCTTGGGACTGTTGTCTTGGGACAGTGGTCTTGGGACAGTGGTCTTGGGACAGTGGTCTTGGGACAGTGGTCTTGGGACAGTGGTCTTGGGACAGTGGTCTTGGGACAGTGGTCTTGGGACAGTGGTCTTGGGACAGTGGTCTTGAGACAGTGGTCTTGGGACAGTGGTCTTGGGACAGTGGTCTTGGGACAGTGGTCTTGGGACACTAGCCTTGGGACAGGGGTCTTGGGACAGTGGTCTTGGGACAGTGGTCTTGGGACAGTGGTCTTGGGATAGTGGTCTTGGGACAGTGGTCTTGGGACAGTGGTCTTGGGACAGTGGTCTTGGGACAGTGGTCTTGGGACAGTGGTCTTGGGACAGTGGTCTTGGGACACTAGCCTTGGGACAGGGGTCTTGGGACAGTGGTCTCGGGACAGTGGTCTTGGGACAGTGGTCTTGGGATAGTGGTCTTGGGACAGTGGTCTTGGGACAGTGGTCTTGGGACAGTGGTCTTGGGACAGTGGTCTTGGGACAGTGGTCTTGGGACAGTGGTCTTGGGACAGTGGTTTTGGGACAGTGGTCTTGGGACAGTAGTCTTGGGACAGTGGTCTTGAGACAGTGGTCTTGGTACAGTGGTCTTGGGACAGTGGTCTTGGGACAGTGGTCTTGGGACAGTGGTCTTGGGACAGTGGTCTTGGGACAGTGGTCTTGGGACAGTGGTCTTGGGACAGTGGTCTTGGGACAGTGGTCTTGGGACAGTGGTCTTGGGACAGTGGTCTTGAGACAGTGGTCTTGGGACACTAGCCTTGGGACAGGGGTCTTGGGACAGTGGTTTTGGGACAGTGGTCTTGGGACAGTGATCTTGGGATAGTGGTCTTGGGACAGTGGTCTTGGGACACTAGCCTTGGGACACTAGTCTTGGGATAGTAGCCTTGGGACACTAGCCTTGGGACAGTAGTCTTGGGACAGTGGCCTTGGGACACTAGTCTTGGGACAGTAGTCTTGGGACACTAGCCTTGGGACACTTGTCTTGGGACAGTAGCCCTGGGACAGTAGTCTTGGGACAGTAGTATTGGGACACTAGGCTTGGGAAAGGGGTCTTGGGACACTGACAAAAAGTACTGGGACAGTACCGAACAGTTTTGGGACAGTAGAAAGAAAGCCTGGGACGGTACAAAGAAGAGTAGGGACAGTAACTGGAAGTCTTGGGACGGTATAAAAATTGGAGGAAAATTACAATAAGTGTTTTAAAACAGAATTAAAACAGAACAAAACTAGTCGGAACTCGGTACGGTTGTAACCACAAATAAAGAAAGTTTCTCGAAAAGTTTTGAAAGAGAACTGGGAACATCGTTTTTATCACGTTGTATATTTCCTTTTAAGAATTTTTCCACAAAAGATTTTATTCTTAGAATAGAATTGTGTATATAATATTATTGTAAATAAGAGCAATTGTAAATAGAAATAATGAGACGGAGTAGGGTACCGGTGCTCGAAAAAAGGTCAACTGGATCAAACACGAAATATAACTCGTCGCTGCGCGGAACGACATCAATGGGCCCAAAGAAGACAAAAGATAACTTTTCAGTTAGTATGGTCAGCACGAGGAGTGGTACTGAGAACAAGACGAGAGAAGGTGCTAAAGACAAACAGGTGGAGCCCACAATTGAGATCGATCTAGAGACACCAGACCAGAGCGTAGATGAAGTGGAGAAGAAGACAACGGAGTCCACGCCGATGCCCCATGTGGAAGATCAAAATCCAAAAACCGTGGAGTTTTCGCCGATAGACGCGTTGGAAGACACAACAGGCAATACCCGAGAAACTGTGAAAGACGACTCTCAAGTAAAGAAGACATCTTTTACAGAAAAGTTGGCGATGATGGTCGGAAAGAAATCGAGAGACAACACGGCCGAAGAATCAAAAACTGAAAGAGCACGAACATTTGGGACAGTGAGCACGAAGGCGACAGAAGCCGACCTAAAGGAAGAACAAGCCAGAACAGGAGCGACATCCGAAAACAAGACAACTGCTGATCATGAAACAGCTACTCTTGAGCTTGGCGACCTGATGACAAAACTAAATCAGATCGACAAAAAACTGAAGTACAGTGAGGAAGATAGAGACTTAATAAGGAAAGAGTTGAAATACAACAAACACGAGTATCTGGATAGTTATTTTAACCTAAGGCGACAGACGAGAGACTCCAGCAGATGTCGGACAAGGTGGATGCCACCAATGAAGAACGAGATAAGAACATCAAAAAAGATATGCAACAGTTGAAAAACCGATATGATGATGTCAACAGCCAATTAGGTAGCCTGGAAAAGAGAATGGACACAATGAACAGGAATCAGGCCGAAAGTTCGTGTGCAATACAGGCGAAATTGGATGCAATCTTGAGAAATTCTACCTCACAAGAAAGACCGGCAGCGGATCGCACGCAAGGCACCAGAGTGGACTTTGTGGAACCACAAAGGAACAAACGGCAATCGACACCGTTGCCTTTAAACCGGGATGCGGTAAGCATAGCACCAACGGCTGCTAAAACAACCATGAAAAATGGAACATCAAACACAACGAGTGGTCCGGGGGACTCAACAGCTAGCAGCAACGCAGGTCCGGATGCCATGACGTGGGCAAGCACTTGGGAGATGATGAACAGGACTCTAGAGGCCTTCGCCACGAGGAACACTGACTCGAGCGATAGGAGAGACGGAAAATCAAGAAAAACTTTCAAGAAGCCAAAAGAATTCAAAGACGACTCCGATGGATGCATTGACACCTGGGTGGAAGTGATGAGATTTCACCTAGAGCAAGATAACTTAAATGATGAAAGGCAAGCATGCACAGCCATACTCAGCAACCTGGAAGGCTCGGCATTAAAATGCGTGGTTGCAAAGAAAGAAGAGGAACGTGATACCGCGGACAAAATCTTCGAAATATTGCTGAATCGTTTCGGGTCAGGCATGAAGGGTCACCAAGCGATGATGCGATTTGAAAAGAGAAGACAGAGGGACGATGAGTCAACTGATCGGTTCCTAGATGACCTTGAGAGCTTGAGAAGAAGGAGTGACCCAGAGGAGTCGACAAACAGAAGAAGCTTTAGCATTGCCTCGAAGTTCATTGATGGGGTAAAAAGTGATGACTTAAGAACAATGTTAGCAACATACTACACATTGTCGAAAGACAGCGCACCGACCCCAGAAGAAATGAGACAGAAATCAAGGGAATACATGCTGATGAAGCCCAAGAAATACTCATATTCAGAAAACAGGAACACGGAAGGGGGAAGTCAACCTCAGAGGTCGTCATGGTACAAGCCTAGAGATGACATGGACAAGCGCAGATCATGCGCGAACTGCGGGTCGGCGGCTCACCACGTGGCTGACTGCACAACATAAAAACAAGGCATGAAGAGTCTAGGATACGCACCGGATGAGGAGGACATGAGCCAGATGGAGGAACACGAGTACTATAGTGGCTTAATCATCAAGATAGGAGCGAGATGCTTCTTCTCTAACCAAGAAGGGCACTTCAGAATGGATTGTCCCTTTTTCTGGGAATCGGTCAAGGACCAGAGTCACCCCAAACATAAGTTGGCATTAGCGGCCGCGCAGAATCAGCGGAATAGACAAAACGAGTTTGAATCTAGGAACTTAGGAGCACCAAGCACGGAATTGCCGACGAAAACAGTGAAAGCTGTAACACATGTTAATGGTGCGATAGAATCCGCATCCGGGAACTCTCTAGAGATAAATTATGAGAAAGCGGCGACGGAAGCAATTACCAAAGTGAAACAGGATCTGGCTGCGAAAGAAATAGAGCAACGACTAAAGCTGGAGATCAAAAGACAAAATTTCAACGAAGCATTAACCGGATCAAACCCAAGACCAGAGGCTGTACCAGGCTCAACAAAGACCGGGAACTGTAACACTGTAAAAATGGTGACGGGAAAGCCATTCGGCATATCGAAAATCGGGGCTAGAATAATGTCGATAATCACAGTGGGCGGCCGCGAGGTAACCAGAAACTTGAGCGAACCGAGCGACCAGACAATAATGCACATTGACGTGTACGCAGATTACTTGAGTTGTATAAGCCCACAAACGACTTCTAGAGCGTTGAGAGCACTACTCACGAGAGGGGGCAGCAAGTCGGTACGTGTTGATAACAGGTATACTGAAGCTTATGGTCCACACGAGGTGATGCTAAATATAGATGGAATCAACATCTATACCAAGACAATGATAACATGTGACGAAGAACTAATTGGGAAAATCTACGTAGGGAAAGAAGAGTTGAAAGTGAGATCGATTTGACACTGCGCCATGCTTGAAGAAGATGCGATGCACATCGGGACGGAGGCAGATGTGACTGGGCACGTGCCAGACATAAGTGGCAAAAAGACTCAGTTACGTTGGTTACTTGATGCGGGAGCAGTCTTGAGCGTCATACCAATCGAAACTTGGGAACGGATGGGCTTTGACAAAAATGATTTGATAGACTCGAGAATACGGCTGTCAGCTGCAAACAAAGGGGCACTTCGGGTGCTGGGCAGGACACCGATAATAGCCCTCAATTTGGGGGAACGTAACCTGTGGATGAGCTTTCTCGTGGTAGAAAGCCTAGATGAATCTGACCAATTCATTTTGGGCAGAGACTTCATCAGGAATTTCGACGTAACGATTGATCTAAATAACGCAATGTTCAGGATACGGAACCCGGATAGGAGGTACGCAATCAAACCGGTAAATTTAATAATGGCAAATGAAACCAAAGCACCGGTACTCTTGAGTAGGAGGGTGAGGCTAAAGGCGAATGAAGCGGCAATCGTAGGATTGAGGATGAAAAATTACAATGAATTAAGTGACAACAAGCAAGTGTGTATAGTTCCGAATCCTAATAGTCAAAGTGCTGCTGTTTTAGGAAGATCCTTCTCGATAACGAAGAGCGGCCTCTGCGTCAGTGTCTTGTTGAATACTCTTGATATACCGATCACGATACAGAGAGGGAGGAAACTGGGATATGCTTTACCGGTTAAAACCCGATATGAAACAACGGAGAACTCAAAACAAAATGAAGTTGTTGATTGTCCCAATCATAGGGACAAAATTTGTATCTTGAGACGATTGCAGAAAATAAAAGATTCTTCAGGTCTTGTTAAATCACTTAAGTCAGAGACAGACGATGGGCTGTCGAGCTGTTCGAACTTTCCAGAGCGGCCCACACTAGATGAAATGCAAACTGATAAACCGGTTCTGCCGGAGATTGAACATTTGAGGGAGCTAAAGGAGCATGCCAAGGCAAGATATAGGCTGTCAGACCTAATAAGAGCCCAAAAGAATGACAAAATGACAAGTAACCTCTCCAAATGGATCCAGTCGGGGGTCAAGGAGAAGGGGGAACTCGAGGAAGACAGCTACAAGATCTTGAGCCAGTTCTACAAAGAGAAGAAAGACTTACTCTACCACACAGCTGATGGGGTGGTAGCATGCAAGAGGAAAGATGAAGAGAAGATATTACACAAACACAACCTCATCATACTGCCAAAATTGTATCAAACGGAGGTGCTTTTCAGATCGCACGACCAGATGGGGCACCAGGGGATAGATAAAGTACAACAAAGAATACTTCACAGGTTTGATTGGCCAGGAATGAGAAAAGCTTGCGAGAGATGGGTGAATGCCTGCTTGGCATGCCTCCAGGTAAAAGACCCAAGGAAGATGAAGTTTACCCTCAAGTCCGTCGAGAGCTCAGAGTTCAATGAAGTGGTGCAGATAGACCATCAAAAAATCTGCATGACGGAGTCGGGATATAACCAGATACTGGTTATAATAGATCACTTCACAAAGTTGGCGGAAGCGGTTCCGTGCCAGACAGCCTCGGCCGGGGAGACATGTGATCATCTGATAACGCATTGGATATCGCGGTATGGTTGTCCAATGACTTTCCAGTCGGACAACGGCAAAGCTTTTGTGGGGGACTTGACAAAAGAATTGATGAGGAGATCGCACATTGCTCAAGCACACTCGACAACCTACCATCCACAGACCAACGGGTTGGTAGAGAGACAGAACAGGACACTGGTCAACATGTTAAGGGTGTACTGCTCAAGATACATGACGGACTGGGATAAATACCTACCACAAGTAGTAGGGGCCTACAACAGTACACAGCACTCAACGACGGGCATCAGTCCCTTCATGATGTTAACGGGCAGGGAGAGAGCAATGCCTCTGACATTCTTTTACCCGGAATACTAGGGGAAAAAGACTTCGCCCCAGACATATGTGAAAGAAGCGATCAAAAGACAACAGGAGCTAAACGAGCTATGCAGGAGGAACACGGCGCAAGCGCAAATGAGGCAACGCAGAAAATATGACGAAAAAATATTACATGCAAAGCCATATGAGGTGGGCCAATACGTGTGGGTCTTTCAAAATGTCATACCGCCCAAGGGAACGAAAAAACTACTCAAGAAGTGGAGGGGACCATTCATGATAACGGAAGTTCATCAACAAGGACGGTTCTACCGCTTGAGTACTGGGCGAGCAGCACATTATGAAAATCTGAAGCCTCACGTTCCGTCCCCGGAGGACTGGTGCATACCGAAGGACATGGAGGGTCTCGAGTACCTGGTGGTAGAGCCAGCGTGTGAAGTGAATGAAAAAGGCACCAGAGAGAAAAATGATGGTAATGAGAACTTGAGTTTGGACGACAATGAAAAGATAGAGGTGGAGTCTGAAGCAGGATCGTTTGTAGAAGAAGACTGGAACGACCCGGAGCAAGATGAAGTGCCGAAGTGGATGGAGCCAGATCGACCAATACCACCGGGGACAGGACTGGCAATCGTAAACGGACCAGCATGAGGTACAACAGATACGGGGATGACATCTTGATCGATAAGATACAGCCAGACAAATTGGGCGAGGAACTGCTGAGTGCAGGCGAACTGGAAGCCGAAGAGGAATGGCAGGTCATTGACGATGGTGGACACTATCCGCAGGAAGACTACTCGACACCAGAATTGGAGACGGATCTCGAACAGAGTGAGATAGAGAGGAGGGAGAACACGAACTTGAGGATACTAGAGTGGATGCGCGATGTCAAAGACGAGAGCCACGAAGGACAAAGCATTCAACAAGTCGACGTGTCATCGGCAAATTATATGAAGACAGAGGACCCTCTTTTCGGATGGACGGCAACAGACAGGCCACTGGACATTCCTCCGGACAATTCAGACCTGACAACATCGACGGGGACGTCGATAAATATTTTTGTCCGGGGAGTGGGGGTAGGACTTACCCACACCGAAAATTTAATGATAAAGAAGCTCAAGGAAGTGAGAGAAACAAGCGAATTGGAACTGGAAGAAGAAGAGCCAGAGCCTACCATAGGTCGGAATTTCAAAACGAAGTTTGAAATACCCAATGAGTACTCGGAAAACATCATGATAACGGATAGCGACTTCATCCTGTCAAACAGGACTAGCGCGATCTGCGTCACGGCGAACATGAGTTTCAAATCAAGATTGGAAGCTGACTTCAAAAGAGAGTACCAGAATGTGGAGTTTCTGTTCAGACAGAGACCAGGACTGGGAGGGATGGCAGCGCTTCCACCATCAGTAGCACAAGTCCCGGGCAAATATCTGTGCTTCCTAGTGACGAGGGTCAATGACAGGAACACAATTGATCCCGAACACGTGATGTTGGCAATAACAAGACTACGAGACTTCATGATTGAAAGAGGAATAACGGAGGTCTCAATGCCGGTGTATGACCCAAACAGGGGCAAACTGAGCTCAAGGGAATTGTACGCTATCCTACACGTAGTATTCGCGGAAACTGAGATAATGGTGTATCTTCACAAGAAATACTACTTGAGCATCGCCTGAGTTGGGCACACGGGGGTCTCGAGTTGGGCGTGAGGGAGGAGTCTTGAGTTAGGTACTGGGGTGCGGCACAGGTAAAGGGATCTTAAGACGTGATTGGCATGACAATTGAATTTTAAAAAGAATTAACGGTGCTAAAACATAAAATGAATCTGCATGCTTTTAGGGAAATTCCAATTGAATTGTTTTAAGTAGAATGAAAATGATAAGATTTTAACCATACTGGTAAAAGGGGGGTCTCTAGGTTAGGAACATGACATGTTAAGTCTTAATATGGTTTCTATTTTCAGATCAAGTTTGATAAACAAAGTTGAAAATCCAACTATACTCAAGCGAGAGACAGAAAGGGAAATCTTGATTGAACTTGCGATAATCGACACCTGCAGCAAGTATTTGCAAGGAGACATTTCTAGAGAATTCTTAAGTTGGTCAATTCTTGAGTCGGTATGGTACTTCTTGAGTCGGTAAGGTAATTCTTGAGCTGGTTAATACTCGAACACATCCCGAAGTCACAGAAAATGGCAGACAGGTTCTGGAAATCCATGCCCGCGGCCCTGAAGAAGCCCACTCTCGATGAGCTGTACAGACGCCTGAGGGACCTGGATTATACCCAGATAGACGAGAGAATGGCGGTAATGCTTAATGCCATCCTCCAGTTGGAAGAACAGGGTGAGTGCAGGGAGTCTGCGACGGAGGCTGTCCCGATGGTCGGCTACACCACCGAGGGAATAGCAAATCAGGAACAGACCCGATGGTTGTCTTGGAATGTGGATGGAGGAGTAAGGGGCTTTGACTTGGCAAGGAATCCTGGCCTGAGTAACAATACCGAATATGGCGCAGGAGAATTCCCACTACCAACTAGGCCATCAGCAAGATCGACGGGCCAGAGCTCGAGTAAGGTGCTATCGATGACGCGAGCACAACAGACGACCGAGGCATATCCGGATCTTGGTGTTCTAAAGAAAGAGCTCGAGAAGACGCAGAAGGAAAGGAATAAGGCGAACCTCGATCGGGATCAGGCAAAGCTGGATCGGGAAAAGGCTCAGCTGGAAAGGGACCAGGCGGTCATCGAACGAGATCAGACTGTGAGGTTGCTTGAGATGCTGCGGTCTGAAGATCAGCAGGAACTAAGGGTGCGGGAGAATGCCGCGAATTGTGAGCAACTGAAGTCGGAGATGGAGAGGATAGAACAACGACATTGTGAACTTGATGCACAGAAGGGAGCCAGGCCAAAGGAGCGAGTGGTTACCAGCTCGAGGCCAGAGTCACGCATGGAAGTGGATGAAGCCCCCAGGGCAAGAGGACGGTTCAGCCTTGACCGCGAGGCTCGAGAACACATGAGTGAAGGGTTGGAAGTCTGGATACCGAATGAGGCAACGTCCTCCTTGCGTAGCTTGGAAACGCAACCCATACGCCCGCTGATGGATGTGGTACTGCCGGGATATACCCCAACCTCGACCTCGAGCGGCAGTCAGGTGAGCGGCAGCTCATCGCGTCTGAAGGAGCTGAGCGAGAGATTGCGGCAGAGAAGTCGTGAAAGTTCGGCAAGGGCGGAGCTTCCTCCAACGTGGAGGGAACAGCCGGTCAGGAGCGTCATGATCTCGAGTTATAAGAAGAACACCGAAAAGAGGTACCACAGGCGCAATCGGCTGGATTGGAATGCGGAACAGAAGGCCAGGAGGGATTGCTTTCATGATGCAGCCTGGGTGGAATATCTTGCGCCACCCCGTGTGCCAGAAGGCGCGGTCCACCTGATTATAGGGGACAGCCTAGTGCGGGTGTTGACCCGGATCCAATCGCACTGGCAGACAGGAATCTTGAGTTTCAATGGAGCTGCCACGCCACAGATATTGGCAACGCTTGAGATGCTAGGAATGACAAAAGTATACACGGTGACCCTGATGATCGGAACGAATGATGTATCAAGGGGAGAAGCGAGGAAAGTAACGAGGCTGCACGACAAGATGAGCTGTCTTCTTGAGGAACTGAGGATCCAGATGGATCCCATCCTGTTGACAGTATGTACTGTCCCTTATAACATGAAGTTCGATCAGCACGCCTTGGAAATGAACGAGAAGGTGCGGAACCTAAACGGGGTGATCCGAGAAGTCCACAGGAAGAGTGTGCTCCCCATCAGATTGTTGGACGTGGCGGAGCGCATGGAGCAAGCGGGATTCCCTGAAGACACCTCCAGTGATGGAATCCACTTCGACAGACCGAGGGGAGCAGAGTGGCTGAATGACGTCTTTCAAGGACACATAAATGCGCTAGAGGCGGATCTGCTAGAGACGGCCCAATTCACATTGGGGCCACCTCCGAACCCACCATTCCTTGCCTCGAGGGCCTTGTCTAGTCGTTTGGGACCGAGGGTTGACACTAGAGACAGCTCAAGGAGCAACCAGGCCAGATTGTCGAGTGCCACGCCAATGGAGTCTGAGGAGGTGACGTCATCAACGCCTCCAGGTTCGGCAATATCCTCAGTGGTAGTGGCAGAGAGCAAGCGGGTGGAGAGGCCTATGGAGACCGCTCGCTTGAGATATCTAGAGAAGGTGAAAGGGCTGGACCTAGAAGGTCTGGAATGTAGGCGAGAATTGGCGGAGACTCTGGGTATTGAACGAGTGTCGCACAAAGACTTGAGCAGACACCATTGCGTGGACTGGTTGAAGGCTCATGAGACGCACTATTCGAGAGCAAAACTGATGGAGACCGCGGACCTGACCGGAATTCCCACGGAAGCGATCATGGGACCCATTAACTATAGACCTCTCAAACTGCTGGGGAGTCCTGGACTCATAGCAGAACCCCCCAAACACCGAACGAGCATCGCCAGGATCAGATTGGCGACCCCGGCACAATTGAGGGTGGTGGACAAGCTGCTGAATCCGGGGGAAATGGAATTGCCAGATGCCGCGTACGAAGGCTCGAAATTGGCGGAAGATCCCAGGTACGGGAAGCCCTGTGGGAGCACCCAGCTGGCCAAGACTTTGGCAGTTTACGATAGAGCAGATCCAGCTGCTGCAAGGGTAGTCATTGTGGCGGGATCAGACTTCGAAGGAACGTCTCCTAAGCTGTTTTGGCCGGAGACTCTGATATACTCTTTGCCAGGAGCCGAACTAAACCAGATGTTGACTCTAGTGGTGGCAATAAAGTCGGAGATGCCCTGTGAGCCTGAGCTGCTATTGTTTGCAGGAATGAATGATCATCTGCACGCGGCGGGACTTCTTGAGCAGCTGAAGGGCAATGAACCAACACCGAGGAAGATATGGGAAGCCATTCAGACGTTGTTTGCGGCGATGAATGAGGTGCAAGAGAATGTTGTCTCGAGATTCGTCTCCAAGACGAAGGTGGTGTTCACTACATCCCCTGGATACGCGAACATGCCACCCGCCCTACAATTCGTGTACGCGGTCTTGATCCTGATAGCAGAGGGAAAGGAATGGCGAATTCTAATGGCAGCCCCCAATCGGGAATTGGAGCCATCGAACCTGAGGCTCCGCAAGTCAGAGTTGGCAGCGGCATGGGCGGACATATCTCATGCACTGAGGGGCTTTTATGGATTAGCCGACATCCTGATCGTATTGGACGAGGTGCTCTTGCTAGAGATATCGAACTTTACCAGGCAACTTAAGTTCAGCCCAGTCATCGGGGACGATCACCCGGCGATAAACCAATTGACGGCCAGCTTGTGGTTTCGGAGCATGGAAGTGACGATCACAGGTTCCACCGGCAAGTCTAGAGGCCCGAGCAACCAGAGAAAAAATGTGGCCGGAACCGAGAAACAATTAGAGTCGATGGCATATCGTCTGACGCAAGAGAATGGCTGGTGGCCATTTTTGACACCAAGGCTGGAGAACGCCACGAATAAGACGAGGGAGGAAGCACCACCCCTCGTGAAACAAGTCTGGAGTTTTCTGGAGAAACAACTGGAGCTGGCCGAAGGAAGAGAGATGACGGTGGCTAGATTTGTCTCGGCAGCCAATGAAGTGACGATTGGAGGGTTCTGGAGAGAGCACGCAGAGGGTGAGCTGAGGACTAGAAGGGATCATGAGATTCTTAAGTTCTTGAGTCCTTGCTAGGGGAAAGAATTCATGGCGGAAATGTTCGGCACCAAAGCGACTATCTTTGGGACCTTCGTGCAGGAGATACTGGGCATGCCCATCAGCCTGCTCTTGGCTCTATATCTGGTCTACCCCAGATACTTGTTCAACATGGGCCCAGCGTACATGTTTAGTCGAGGAGTGGAGACACTTCGGGTTGATGGGTATCTGGCACTAGTGCTCTTAACCCATGGGGAACTGGTGTCATTTCATCGATTGATGAAATATGGGGAGCCCCTGTCAATGGGGAAGGTACACTCGAGTATCGACACCTATTCCTACAAGTGTGCCGCGGGGTTGAAGACGCTGTTAGTGCAATACCTCATGATGCAGAATCGGCACATGACGGGTGAAGAGAAGAACCCAAAATCGAGAGAAGAGTGGAAGAAGATGAATGGAGGTATGCCTCTGTTGACGGACCTGTGCCTGGCAATGAGGTCGGACCCGATGGGGATAATCCGGGGTCTAGAAGAGGTGGTAACCTGCATTTACGGTCCAGCAGTGACGTACGCATTTCCTGATCCCCTGGTGACAACGTATCGTTACTCTGTAACGCACTTGAGTCTTATCAGCGTACTGGATAGGACGGCGCTCAATTGGTGTCGGCAGGAGGTGCTCAGGGCACAAATGAGCAATACGGCACTCTTTGGAAAAGTGAAAGATGCCGAGTTGATAGTGTACAACTTCAGACGACAGCTGCAATGTAGAATGGGAGGCAAACGTGAGGGCCCCATCGAGACATATCCCAAGTTCTGGAACTTGAACCCACTGGCAGCAGACGGACGGGAAATGTTGAGGATTCCTGCTTGGAAGGACAGCTTTGCACTGGTTAAGAGGAAGCTGGAGGCCACAATGGAGAAAGAAATCCTGCCAGCCACCATGCCTGAGTTTCCGATAGTCAGGAGGATGACCTTAGCGATGAACAGTCCCTTAGTAGTTCCATCCATAATTGCGAGGATGACAACGGAGGAAATGCAGAAGGACTTCACTGATGGCTGGGACCCCCTGTTCGTCGGCTATATAGCGGCGGTTTATTTCCACACTAGCGAGGCGAAGATAAATTCGTGGACGACGCAAGCAAAAAAGATGAAAGGCTCGCAGCCCCCCGGATATGAGGTGCGAAAGGTCTTGAGAGCTCTTGATCAGGAGGGACTTGAGAACATGCTACCAATATGGGATGATGGCAGGATGATCATGATGGAGGGGCATGTTGCATTGGTGGACGATATGAAATTCGCGACACGAAAGTATAGGGCACCCTATGGCTTAGAACAGGTGGAGATGAGACAGGAGGGAAAAGAACTGGATGCAGCAGGTCAACTGTATTTAGCGCTGACGGAGTACAAGAGATTGGACCCGGCGACACCATCACCACTGTCAGTAGATACACCTGGAGACAAGAGGAGTGGACCCGTGGAAGACCGGTTCAAAAGAATTCTCGAGAGAAGAAGAGCTGAGTCAGAAGAAGAGAGTATGGATGAAACTCTCAGCGAAGCCGGCGAGGACATGGAAGTGGGGAATACGCCTGAACCAAGACCATCAGGTGAGGAGCTCACCACTCAAGAGCTGTTGAAAGACTTCAGTGAGGAGAATTGGGCAGATACTGCCACTCCACCTCTGACCCCGTCTCCCCGGAAGAATCTGGAATTGCCATTGGCGAGCGAGACCTCCAATATGGGGATGATACTCTTGAGTTCGGAGGAAAGGGAGAAGAATACATTCGAAGGAAATAAGGACATGTTCCTGGGGACTCTGGAGGACGACGCTTGGCAAAAGTTCTTGAAGGAATTCAATCAAGAAGTGGGCAGCGAGACGACGCTGGACAAATTCAAGGATGAACTGTGGGACACAGTCGTGAAGTTTGGAGAACCGCTTCTGATGGGGACGGGCCTGGATGAGAAGGCTAGAAAAGAGCTGCTGAACAAGCTGATAGAGCTGAGGAATTCACGATCAAAGACTAGAGAAGAAAAATGTGAAGACAGCTCTACTCTGAAACAAAAAACTGTAGATAAAATAGTTGATGATATAAAAGGGGATAAGGTTGGGACTAGTAATATGATTAAAAGTACTAATATCCTTAAGGCTCGAGCAGGGGGGAGGCAAGAGTTGGAAGGGTTGGAAGTAGACAGAGAGGTCGAATCAGTGATGATAACCACAACACCCTCAAGCAGAGATGTGAAGACTCGCAAGAGGAAGAGAGAAGTAGAGGGATTGAGTAGTCCTTCAGTGGATGTTTCCTCGGTAGGAAACTTGAGAGAGACGGCGCCCATGGTTTTGGCGCGATGCAAGACAGCGGCATACAAGAGCAACACGGAGCTCAGAAGACCACTCGAAGTAGAGAGGGAAATAGAGGCTTCCATCAGTTCGACATCGGAGGAAGACTTCAAGCCCCAGAAGATAAACGTGAAAAGAGGTTCAACGGACGGACAGACAGGGGAAGTGGATGTCGGCAAGGAATGGGTCTCGAAGGGACACCAGGCCACGGGGAAGCAAGTGACGAGTGATCCACTGGAGAGGAGAAAGACGAGGAACACCTCCCGACCATGGTGGGTGGCCCTCGAGACCTTGAAGGAAATGGAAGACTGCTTGAAGAAGTTGGACAGTGGAGTAGCTCGCAAACGACGCAATTAGGCCACCCAGCAAAAGGCCGAGGTTAACAAGATAGAATTGGCGAACCAGCTGAAGAGGTCCTGGCAGAACTTATTGAAGGATCATTTTGAAGAGGCAATGAGGACCCCCTCATCAGCACCGCCATTGATGGCGAATCCCTTCGTTAGAACCGCAGGACAATTGATGTTCACCTGGAGTCTGGTGGGAATAGAGTTGGAGACACTGACCTCGTATGACAGGGTGAAATTGGGAAGCAAGAAGCTAGAAGTGTATCAAGCACTGATGCAGCACATGGCCAGGGATAATTCAGGCTTGAGCCTGGCTAGGAGGAAGGATGCCACATGTTTCTTGAGATGGATAATGTCAATGATGTCTGATAGCACCATCTTGGCGTGCTACCAAAGAGCAAGCGGAAGTAGAACCGTGGAGAAGAGAATCTCAACGATCATCTTAAACGTACTGGAATAGAAAAGGAAGATGGTTCCAGACTATCCCTAGAGAACCACAGAAAGTTGGACGAGGTACGGAGGTTTTACAATAAGAAGTTCGAAGAAGAACATGATGTTCACCGTAACCTGGCCTCGCCAGAGCAGTACTCGAGACTCAGTGAGAAGGGGGAATACCAATACGTGTCAGGAGTGATGGGGATAGCCTACAACCCCTTCTTAGACTCAGAAACTGGAGGCGCTCACAAGAACCACGAGGTAGCAGAGCTGCTGAAGATTTGGACAGAAAAAATAGTGGAAATAGACGCGGTGGAGAAAGAGAGGCCGAGCCTGGGCCTGATTCTTGAGAAAACACCGGAGGTGGTGAGCATACGGCGCTCGAACAAGGGAGTTGAAGTGAACATGGGTGATGGCAATGGCTTGTTGATCACGAACTTGGGAGTGGTATGGAAGTTTTTAAGACCCTCCTGTTGCCCACATCCCCACGCGAGTCTGATCGAGGAGACCACCGAGCGGGTGAGGTTAGCACCAACGGAAGATGAAGATTTGGCAAAGTTGAGTGTGGTGCACAAACTGATCTTACCTCAGATGAAGGAGTCAGGCGAAAAGACGAACAATCTCGAGTCAGCAAAGAAGATGGAGCCGGGTAGCTGTCTGGATTCTACGTGTGGGAGTGGAGAGCACACCTGCGACGGACGATCATGTGTCAGGATACTGTCCTTTCAAAAAGAAGATCTGGTTACTTGGTTTGAAGACATCACGGAAAGGGAGAAAAGTGAAGTACAAATAGTGGCGGAGTGTTACGCGAGAACTACGGTGAACATAGCGACAGCTCTCGGATTCTTCTCGAGAATGTGTAGTCTGCAGTCACTGGAGAGGCTAGAGTCTGAACACCATTTAGTGACGGCGTTGAGCGTGGAATCATGGCCTGGGGTGTTGCAGGTGACTCAAAAACATATCCGGAGCTGGAAGGTTGGTCTCGAGGCGGAAATGGGGTTTCCCATGAGCGAAGCTTATGGCCTGCCATTGAACGCAAAATCCCTGATAGGGTCAATGATGGCCAATTTGTGCGGAAGCCACTTCCCACTGCACATGGCGATGGTGGAAGCATCCAGCCAGAGAATATTGGTGGACAAGGCCTTCTCAGTGCCCAAGTGCGTGAAGTTGGCTCGGGTATCGCATCACTCGCACAAGTTGTTGAGGAAAATCAGAGGGACAGTACCGAAAGAGTTGAGAGATGACTTGAGTGAAATCTGGGGAGAAGAGCTTTTAAAGTTGGAAAGTGAGAACACAAGCGATCACGAGAGACAAAACGTGATCGGAAAACCTGTGGGGGGTACTCCAAACATGGGAGAGAACGACACGATGCATGAGAAAATGATGGAGCTTGAACCTCTCTTGGAAGCCTCGGGGGAGCGTAACCTCAGGAGCATTGAGATCACCCATGGAGAATACCCATGCCACTGTTTGGCACAAACGGTGTGGTATCCAGATCACAAGAACCTCTGCCTGGTGTGGGATATGGAAGAAATTCGGTCGATTGGATTACCGGATCACCGGCAGAAGGTGACGTTCTTAGTAGTGAGTACGATGCTGGCTCTGAGATGGATAGAAGAGAATATAACGAGGTATCGGGAAGCGAAGACGCCAACGGCTGAGTCAATATATGCGATAGACTACAGCAGGAGACTCGAGTTGTTTGAGACTGCATGCAAAGTATTCGCCATACCAATGGAAGTCAGACACGTATGGAGCCGCTTGAGGTACTTTCCATAGTTTCGAGCGACACTGACGTCTTGGTTATACATGACAACGAAAGATCACATGAGAAAGCATCAAAAGGAGTATCGACAGTTCCAGGCCGAGATTGGGCCGGAAGCTTTCAAGAGACCCCTGTTAACCCATCGAAATGCAATCACGACAGGATGGAAAAGAGTGGGTAAAATATCTAGAGACAACACCAAAGCGAGGGAATCGATACTAGGGGAGGACTTGGCGAAGAACGTGAGCCTGAGCCTGCACAACTCCTTTTGTTTGAACCGGGAATCTAGGGTGAAGGCACTACCCAACCAGGCAAAGAGGTTGCAGGAGCAAAAGGAATGGATGCGATCCTATGAACAGCTGAAGGCTTGGGAGGAGATCGTGATTAGCTCCGATGATGAAGAAGAACTGTTGAGACAGTTTGCCGTATCCAGTACTTCAGGGGACGGAACCTCCAAGGCGAAGAGTGCGAAATGAGCGGATGGTTCGAAGAGATCTTGAGTCTTGAGAGAGAAGGGGGGCTTGTGTGAATCCAGATGAAACCTGGGTTCACGAAAAAGAAATTTTAATGAATCAGATATTGTTATTAATATGTTATAATACTACATAAATCAAAATGCTGCATGACAATTTCCTGACTGAATGGGACAAAAGAAATTTTAAATAATTGGCTTGAAAAGCGAGAATTCAAGGGTGCAGGTGTGTGCAGATTTTGATTGCTGTTTAGCGATAGTGTGATAATTTTACATGGCCGTGAATTTTGGGGTGTAGATAAGCTTAAGTCTGCTGCAAACTTCTGTAAATGACCACTGGCACTGTACCTTGAGCAACACTCGGTTTTCTGGGACTCACTGGTAGACGACAGCACGCGATGAGGACATCGATCTTGAGTCCGGGGAGTATGTGCCAGTCGGTCATATTTGGAAGTTTGACCTTGAGAAAAACAAGAATGCTTAATTTCGGAGTGAAATTTGATTTTTCAAAAATTCGAATGGAGCCTGTTATGCACGATTTTCTCGCGATAACTGAAAATCGAAAAAGAGAAATCAGAACGATCGAGTTGCAATCGCGGGAAAAGTTGCCAGATAAAGCAGTAGCAAATTGCCATTCGCAATTTCCGTCACAATAAAACTAGAGTAGAGCTGTCCTATCTGAAACAGAAGGAAGCGTATTCCCGAGAACTGGACCATTATTGCTCGACTGGATTATTATTCAAACTGGACTAGAGTGAACCTTCGATGGAAAGGTGGACAGATTGAGTGTCCCAATGGTTCACGAGAAACCATACTCTAGAGTTCAAACTTGGTCCTGTTATTGAAACTGATAAACATTAAACTCATTTAGTTACATTATTTAATTCTCGAGTTGATTACCGACTTAATTACTCCCAGTTGTTGAGCGTGCTACGATGTGAGTACTCAATTTAAATTTCTAGAGTGTGTTTTATGATTGTTATGTTGAGGTAAGGCGAGTTTTAGGTTGATCCATCTGAAATGGATCAAAGTTCCACTGTCTGATAAAAAGTAACTTAACGGATTGTTCTGACCCGGTTTTTAACGGCGTTCATGTATTTTGGGTATCTAGAGACCTAAGTATGGGGACGTTCTTATTTCTAGAGTGGGGGGATATTTTGGTAGTAGCCTTTAAGCTGTAACGGGTCGTAGTCTCATGTCACAAGCGAACCGAATTGGCTCCGACTGATTTGAGGTAGAAAAACACAAGAGATAGTGTCCCTGACTCTTGAGCCAATGGTTATAGGGCCTATTTTTCTTAAGCCTCATGTGTGACTACAGTAGACGAATGTTACATGGCTAAATGTCGGACTGTCTGGCCGACATAGGTGGAGTTACAACCCTTATCTTGTATGTTTAACCGCCCTTTGTACAATGTAACAAGTGCGTCAAGTTAAAATTAGAACCACATGCAGGAAGTAAAATTCAGCTCAGGATTTCTGGTTCCTAGGTTGTCTTGCTCCGGAGTCCCTTAAACTTCATTTTATTCTAGTCGTGTATTCGGAACTGTTCATTTAACCAATGGCAGACCAACAAGTACTGGAAACGTTACTGGAGACAATTTCGTTTGGTAAACTGTTCCAGTCCATTGTAACTCTGTTGGCGAAGAAAAGTTGCCGCTGATTTGTTCGCCATTTCTTCACGTTGATCTTCTGTTTGTTTCTTTGTTGATCTCTTTCATTCATTTTTTGAAATTAAATTTTAAGAAAGGCCCTTCCGTTTTGTTACGGTAAGTGCACAAGCTGGAATGGGCCATACCAGCGTTATAAAAAATGGCTATATATCAGCAGAAGTCATAAATCAGTATTAAATAAATCGTCGAAATAATTATTTATCTTAGCTGTCCTTCCTCTACATTAGCGCTAATGGAGTTGTCGATAAATTGAACATTGCGCAGCGATCTGCTCCCCCTTATACAAAGTATAGAGCTTCTCAGGAGCGCCAAGCTTATTTTAGTTCTTATGTAGTTTATCGATTCTGGATAGCTTTCTTGTCTTTTTTCACTTAGTTTTTCGACTAATCGTTGCATCGTCCTCGTGGTTGTTGGAGCAGCGCCACCGGTGCATCCGCCACCCAGAGCAGCGCCACACAGAGTCCTTTTGCTTTAATTTCAAGTCGTGCCTCATCTTCAGTTTCCCAAAATACAGAGTAAATTCACAAAAGAAAAATAATTTAACATCAAAGTGATGGATGTTTTGGTCTTAACTGTTGTCGGATCTAAACCTCCGGGTTCCCCTCAACCCTGTGATAGCTGATCGTAGGAGCGAGAAAGACGTCTTCAGTTGTAGTTGAATAGTTGAATTGCAACGGCAGAAGTTTCGGCTCAATCTCGACGTCAATACAAACCTTGTTCAAGAGGTTGCCGAACGGGTCTTTAATTTCATTGTGTTTTGTTTGTGTAACCGACCTTTGCACAGTAGCGCATGTGTCAAGTTAAAATTAGCACCATATGTATATGTGAGTTTGGTTTTCGTCAGTTCCCATCCGTACCTTTAGTAAATACCATTTCTGAATTCTGATTTATTCAAGTTGAAGTTGTATTTGCTCAGTAGTAAAGCACTGAGCCAGTTAGAGGCTTCCTTTTCAGAGGCCAGGTCAATCGCGTGTTCATCGGTTTCTTTCAAGGAGTAAATGAGGCTTGTTTTCATTCGGTTTGTTCTATCAGCTTTCAATTTTTTGATTTTCGAACAGATTTTTTCTTGCTGTGCTATTGCTGTAACAGGATCTTGAGATTCCAGTAGTAGTGATGTTTCCTTACACCATTCTAGATAGCTTTCATTATCGGATGGCAGCTTGATGTTAAGAAAAAAAACAACGCCGAAAATTTTTGAGCAGACACAAGTTGAGCCGAAAGATAAATTCCCACATTAAACAATTATGGACAACACTTGCACTTGCAACAAAAATGAAGGTTGTTTAGGTCACAAGAAAAATTAGTGATATGTTAACTAAGCCGACAATGTTTGAGCAGTCACCAACTGAACCGAAAAAAGGTATGAAAAATTTTTGAAATTTTTTTAAAAAATCTTTCAAGTTAGAAGTTAGAATGAACATCACTTGAACTTTTGTTACTACAACGAAAACTGTCTACAGCACAAGTAAAATCCGTTCTGGCAATTTGACCGACAAAACTCGAGCGAACTAACAAACAACCAACAATTCATATTTCTCGGAATTTTTTTTTCAATTTCCTCAATAATGAAAAAAAAACAAAGTCCGATCACGACTCGAACCCCAGACCTTGGGTTACAAGAGCAACTGTTTTGCCTCCAGAATGAAAAGAACGGAAGTAGAAAGAATGTCAGCGAGTGATTCAACTGTTTTGTTAAACTAGTTGGAACTAGAAAAATGTCTATATTCCAGTTTGATTACGCTTGCTTATCGCAAGCTTAATTATCGCAAGCTTAAATAAATATCTTGTACGCGTCGATCATGGCTCCTCTCCTCCAGTAGTCGAGAGACAGTAACTGCAGTTTTTAGCCTCGCTGCGTAAAATAGAATTTCCAATTTGGGTACTAATTTTGCGGCTCTTTTCTGCCCTTTTTCTATCATTTTAACAAATTTTTTTAATCGTTGAAGCCACTTTTAAACAGATTTGTTATGATCGTTTGATCACAAAAAATTTTCGAACTGTGACTTTTTTTAATTTGATCATTCGTTTGTGATTTTTGATGCTATGTCATCAGAACTTCTATTTTACTTACTATTACATAACTTATTGTAATATTCGCCCGGAAAGTGCATATCGACGGAAAATAAAGCTAGGTTATGAAACGACTGGCTACCGCCTTAACACATCTTCATATGCTTTTAACCGTCTCGAGCAAAGCCAGTTCTATGTGTGGTCCTTTAAAGTCGGGTCGACAAAGTTATTACTGGTTTTGGGCTATTGGCCAGATTGCGTAGATTAGCTTAGTTAATTGCAAAATAGTGAGCTCATGGCTGGGTCTCAGTATCCCCAGACCACGAGGTCACTCCTAAAAACAGTGTTACTACTGATTACCATATTACGATTGTTTTTGTTCAGTAGATAAAAATCATCATATGTATCGAAGATGGATCAACCCTTTCCCTCAGATCATAGCTTCTCATTATCTGAAAATGAATTTAAATGTTATTCGATACTATTCAGGACATATCCGGAAGCTACATGTTGTTAAACTGCAGTTTCAGTTCCTTCCCGAGACCCATCCGGATTCTGAAAACCGGACGAAGAACGGTCTTGTCGTCCTTCTGGAAGGGTGGTAAAATCCTCCCGATACCCTTCAGAATTCTCGGGATTTACTCGGTAACGATTGTACAGCTACAATCGTTACAATTCGGACAGTATCGATTGACAAACCGATGTTCTTTCTATAGTATCAAGGAAACGTAAGCTTTAATTTGAACGACACACTTGAAACGTCAAGCCCATTTTTAGTCGGTCTCACAACGCGTAAAATGAGAACTTACTTGCCATCGAATAAATCAATTTTTCATTGTAACCTGAAGTCTCATGCGGTTTTTGAAATAAATTGTAGTGGATGTTGTTCCACCAGTTTTGGTTAAACGTGCCGAAATCTAACCACACAAATAACAGAACAAAAAAAAGATACGGCAGTTAAATAGCAAGTAGCAGAATGCTTTGGACAATCTAAGGCGTTAAAATGGCAATTAATTGACAAAGTAATGAAGTTAAGAAATCTTTAACAGTGGAGGCACTTCATGTAAGTAAATGCCAGCCCCAACGAACACAGGAGCCGAGAGCTTACACTAAACTACATTCTGAAATTGTGCATGTCAGCTTGACTTGAGTTTTTTTCGATTTAAATCATAAAAAATCAGCAGAAAAATTTTTGACCCCGGAACTGGTTAAAAAAGCAAAAAAAAATTGGAAAAAAGGGCAAGTTCTGCAGAAAAAACATCTCCCAAAACGAAACTTTAAAATTTTTTTAAATTTTTTAAAACAAAAGACTCTTAAAAATTTCACAGCAATTTTAGTTGTAAGAATACTTTATTTTAAAATATTACTAGTTAGAGCGAAAAAATTAATTACAATATAATTTTAAAATTTTTTAACTAGTTTGAATAAATTGTTTTCATCAAATTGTATTTCAGTTTAATCAGTTTGATTGCTCTTCTGAGCACTTGTTAACTCAAACAGTTTCAGTTTTTTTCCTAACTTATTTGCACTTTTTCTTTGCTCTTTTTTGATTTCGGCGTTTAGATATTCTAAGATTTCTAGTATTTTCAACTTTCTTGCATCGTCGTATTTGGCTATTTTGAAACTCCATATCTTCTTATTTTGACTTGCACTCCCGGTTTCTGTGTCTTGCAGTATATAGCCTTTTGTTTCTTATAGCCATTGTTACGCTGTTTCAGGCGGTCCTCCAATCGTCTTTGAGGTTCTTTTCGCTGCGGTAGTCACTGCATTGCGGTGGTTTAAGATTTCGAGCCTATGTCCAGCTGGAACGAAATGTATACCCTGTAACGCTACAACTTGTGCTTCGTAACCTAATCATACATCCAAGTAATCAGGTTCGCTCTGAACCCTTGCTGGACTAATTTTTCGTTTTCTTAATTTTCCGTTTCCCTTCAGTTCCATCGGGATGTTCAGTATTTTGCAGATTGTCTCGAATAGGTTCAGCTTTTTCAGACCGTTCATTTCTTCCAGTTGTCCTTTGTTGGCGCTTCCTGACATTGTTCTCTCTTACATGAGCTTCCAGATCTCTAATGTTCTTCATCATCCCAGCAAAATTGTCAACATTGATTTTGATAAATCTAGTAAACTTATATCGAGCAGCTCTATAGTGTCCCATATGAACACCAGATTACCCATGCCGGGTAAAACCATGACTGCAACAAACAGTGGCAAGGAAACTAATCGTGCGTTAGCATGATTATCCTCCAGTTACGACCTCCAGACGCTTTAGGAGGCGTTCTACTTCCATCATTTCACAGTAAACTTCATCTACTGAATTTTATTCTGTCAAAATTGATCTTTGTAGCTTATGTTTTTCAAATTACCAAAGTTTTCACCATCATATCCCATAAAAAGTTTTCAAGTACCGACTCTAGTTCTTTACTTAACGATTTTCGGAAAATATCTTCAGAGCGAAAGGTAAGACCTTTCGGACATTCTCACAGGTGTCACACAGATTAGCACAGAGAAGGGTTGCCTACTCCGGCTGGCCTTGGATTTGCCTCACGTTGGCTGAATTTCATTTCCACCTCGAGCGCTTCCCTCTATTGTTGATCAATTGCGTTTGACAATTGCATGCTGCCATGTTGCACTTCCTTTTCCGTGACTCATCTTCGAAGGTTTGAAGTCGTCTAACGTGCTGTCACCATACTGACTCCAGATTTTCATTTCAATCGTCGCACCAATCAGAGTGCGGTCACTCATTTTCGTTCTGTATTTCGCCCATAATCCTGCCATGAGGATATCTGCTGCGATCACTATCTCGGTCATCCTCAAAGCACCCTGCAATATATCACCACCATGTACTAGATCTTCCAAGTCTTCTACTTGTTTTCATTTTTGGTACTCGTGAATGTAGTTCCTGAGTTGACTTTTGACTTTGCGATTTTCCTTGCCTCGCAGTCATCCTCTTTTTATCGAACCTCGTGCTTTGTTATCAACTCAGGCCTGTCTTTATTGTTGATTAAACTCGAAACTTTGCAGTACCAACCAGACCTCTTCCATGAATGCCACTATTCATTCCACGGCCAGTCCTGCTTTCATGACCACGATGACGCTTTTCCAATTCTTCCTCAGGCGAATATCTTAGGAAGGGTACTCTAGATGCATCTTCTGTTTTTCTTCTTCCAGGTGATTCCTTTGCAATTTTTTGTTTCATTTTTTCTGTGCAATTCATAAAGTCTGAACAAGCTTCCAGTGTAGAAGATGCATCTTCTACCTGTTTCGCCATTCTATTTCAATTTGATTTTCTTTGTCAGCGAGCAGGTCGATGACCAAGCTTCCGTCCTGTGAGACTTTGTCATTGCCATCTCTGTCCTCATTTGGGTTTTGATCTATTGCTTCTTATGCATTTTGATCCCCTCCTTGATTTTATTTCTATCTTTGGTCGCATGCTGGTCTTGATCTTGAGGTTTGTTGTCCATGCTGTCTGTGGTTGACGTGATGCGTTGGAAGTTTACCATTGACCAAGTCTTCAGCATCCTTTTTATATTGTGTTTAGTGAGTAACTACAACTCCCCATTAGCGAAGTGTGCTAGAACTTCTAGAGTCAACAATCTTCCTAGTGGTATGAACTCCTTTCAGACATTGAGGACGATCATAGTTTCATTTCATAGCAGGGATAGCGGCGTTGAATTAAGCACACTCCTCTTGAAATCTTCCGGGCTTGGGAGTGGCTAGATTACTCATTCTTTCTCTTGTCGACTACTCAGAGTAAGAGAATTGCGTATCTGCCACACTGCTGCATTCTTGCTCTCGAAACGTGTTCTATAGTGTCAGCAAAAATTCTCCATCCATTTGTCACAATCTCGGCGCGTGTTCTACCGAGCCTACTTCGAGCAATATATTTCTGAGTAGTCGACATTCAGGCACTTATTTCGGGAGTTATCTGAAATGGTTGCAATCCTCTGATCTTTTCATATGCCGTCAACCATCACGGAATTTTTGTCAATTCCCTATTTTTTGACATAGGGTCTCGGGTTATATTTCATTTGACCATTTGCAAATCGTCCGTTTTATTACAGAATTTGTCATGAAAAATGATCGCTATCAATTCAGATTGCGAGATGTTTTCAATGCTTCTATCATTGCTTCTGGCAGTAAGCTTTGTGATAAACAGTTCAGCGTAGTCCCGTCAATCACCGAGATGAGGTTCAGGTGCTGCACCGACCTCTTACAGGTTCCCAGACTATAAAAGACACTAACTCACTGGCCCCCCTATCAGTACCGGTAGACGAACCCTCGTATACAGGCGCAAGTCAGGCAACAAAGGCATGCCACCCACGTTACGCCTCATTTTTCTGATTGTCTCGTCCTCAACTAGTCCAAAAAGTTTCTGTCGCAATAAAAAATGTTTCATCATGCGCCTTAAATCCCTCATTTTTGTCCATGACGCTGTTGCTATCCTAAGTCAAACTGCTAGACCGATTCCTGCATCTTTTCCGGACAGGGAGTCAAGGTTTTGAGCTCGACCAACTGGCCATAGGTTAAGGCTGTCAGGGTCAGCAGGCCATCGAGTGTGACGTTCTGTACTCCCTGAGTCAGCAGGTCTTTTCTGGAAGTTTACCACTTGAAACGCCATGAACATAAACAACAACAGTATCACTACTATGGAAAATTCAGTGAGCGACTTAACAAAATTTCCGTTTAGGTAGCGAGAAAATCCGGGGAAATTTTTGGTAGAAAAGACGCGTTCCGTCCTGCTACCAATTCTTCAATCATGCTGTTAATTCAGGTACAGCCACCTTCACTTCGTTCGATTGCTTCTAAAGTTGAGTTTGACATAGGGACTGAAGACCCACAGCTTCGGGTATAATTTGAGGTCACCCCGATCCATATTGCCCATTTTATCACAGAATTCGTCATAAAAATTGATCACTGTAGGAAGCGAGAAAATCTAGGGTAAATTTTTGGTAGGAAGGACGCGGTCCATCATGCTACCACTTCTTCAATCATGCTGTCATTTCGTGCACAGCCGTCTTCACTTCGTCCAGTTTGCTTTTAAAATTGCCTTTGACCTAGGGCCTGAAGACCCACAGCTTCGGGTATAATTTGAGGTCACCCCGATCCATATTGCCCATTTTATCACAGAATTCGTCATAAGACCTGATCGCTATCAATTTAGATTCCGCGATGTTTTCAAACAGCAGTTCACCTATCATTGCTTCATGCAGTACACTTTGTGTGCACCAGTTCAGCGTAGTCCCGTTCATCACAGAGATGAGGTTTAGGTGCTGTTGCCTAAAATGGCCCTGCTCAACTTATCTATAATTTTGGTCGCTCTATCTCCCCTTCGTTCACTGGTGGTCATTCGTGCACTGGTTCAAAGACGTACATCCCTAATGATCCGATTCGAGGGGACAAGTACAATTTTGTTTGCCTCTGGTTTGGTTCTCAACACCAGAGCTTCTAAGTGTGCCTCCATTTTTTTGCATAATATCATTCCACAGCTTGATCTTCATTCCTTGGGTTCCGATTCCCGCGGTTCCTATTCTCAAAAACTCAAGAATTAGATTCATTTTTTGACTGTTTTGAAGAAGTTTCAATTTATTGATAGTTCTTCCTAAGTAAATGGCTTTGTTTGCAAACTGCTTTGGTTCTCAAGACCAGAGTTTCTAAGTGTGCCTCCATCTCTCTCGCAATGTCTCATCCCGCAGCTTGATCTTCTTCTCCCCCGTTCACATTCTCGCGGTTCCCTAAGTAGATTCATTGATTCATTTATTGACCGTTTTGAGGAATTTTTTACAATAATGATCGTTCTTCTACAATTGTTGGCTTTAAAATTAATTTCTAAAACAAAATTAACCAGGGATAACCGGTAACAGTAACAAATATATATATATATATATATATATCAGGGATCCGACCACCTGCCGACCCAAAGGGTCACCCCTTTGTACTATTTTGAGATATCCTTTTTTTGGCTGACTCACCCTAAAAATTTTCTAAAAGCGCCTGTGACGCCAAATTGATCAAATGAGGTCTTTATAGTGATATGGGAGAGTTCAAAAAAATCAATTGGGTCTACCTAAAAAAATGTCGCCAAATTTTTCAATTTTTTTTTGAAATTCCCCCCCCCCCACACTCAAGAAAAACCTAGATTCACCCCTGTGCTAAAAATTATTTTTATCTGAGAAAACCGGACAATTAACTGAGATTGCAACAAAATAAATTTGCGCATTTCTGGAAAACAAAAAATTTCACCATTAGGGGAGCGGTGGTGAAGTGGTAAGGGCTCCGCCTCTCTGTCAAAAGTCGGATGTTCTAGGCCCACAATGATCCATGCTCGTTGCTTGGCTTGTTTTTTTTGGGCCAAAACAGGCAAAATTACGCAGATTAGAAAAACAGCCAAAAAATTGCATGCAATTCGTAACCGGGTGCCGGACAACAAGTTAGCAATTTTTTTACTAGCCATTTTTGAAAGAATTTTATATATCGATCAAAAAGTATTGTTGTTCTGAGCTTAAAATTGAAAAGATGTTTCACCTGTGCTTGTTTTTCATAAAGTTATGAGGGTTTAAAGATAGCCATTTAGGCCAATTTGGGACATTAACGAGCGATATATTTCGCGCTATTAACGCGTAAGCGGAGATTTAATCCGTCTGAGAAATCGTTCCAAATTGGTTGAAGAAAGCTTATTCGCCATAAATGATTTGTTACTAGGAGCAAAATCCATCACTTTGTACTTAAAATGGCGTGTGGTAGATGATTTTTGCAAAAAATCTTAAGATTAAAAAATCAATATTTATTTTCTTTCTCTTATTTTTTCGTGTTATATTATTTTTATTACAGTTAATTTTTTCTTCTTATTATTTCCGCATAGACCTTAAAAGGCTGTCGAAACATTCAAGGTCTCGCCCTGATACGAGCAGTCATGTTTCAAATTTTAAAATGCATTACACAAAGTACGGGAAGGGAATTGTACAAAAAAGGGTTTATGCCAACCCATCTAAAAATTTTTCGTGATTTATTTCTGCAAGTTTTTTTTTGCAATTATCAATATCACCAGGTTTTCATTTTTTTCATTTTTTAAGACGTTGCCCATGATGCTACCAAATTTAGTTAGGGTAATTTCCTGACCGTAATGCATTTAGTATATGCAAGCAGAAAAACAGCCGTGTCGATATGAATTTCTGCACGATTGATAACGCCCCAGCGCTCGATAGGATGCAGTCAATCCAGTCAAAAGAACCCTTCAATTTTCGGCAACTTGGGGTACACTTTTCGAGAGTGAAAGATCACCGTATGCCAAACCACCAGGGGACACCCTCCATCAGGGATCCGACCCCCTGAAGACCCAAAGGGTCACCCCTTTGTACTATTTTGAGATATCCTTTTTTGGCTGACTCACCCGAAAATTTTTCTAAAAGCGTTTGTGGTGCCAAATTAAACTTAATTTGATGGGGGGGAGCGCGCCGAAAAAATGCTATTCTTTTGGTCAAAATTATTCAAAAAGTGAATAGAAACGCCTTTTTGTCCTTTTTTCAAAAATTTGTCTGCAGCGCACTGTCTGCAACTTTTTGTTTTGAAATTCCCCCTCTCCCCCACTCAAGAAAAAACCTAGATCCGCCCCTGTGCTTAAAATTATTGTTAACTGAGAAAACTATATATTATTTGGACAATTAACTAGGGTTACAACAAAATAAATTTGTAAATTTGCGCATTTCTGGGAAAAAAATTTCACCATTAGGGGAGCGGTGGTGAAGTGGTTAGGGCTCCGCCTCTCTGTCAAAAGTCGGATGTTCTAGGCCCACAATGATCCATGCTCGTTGCTTGGCCTATTTTTTTTGGGCCAAAACAGGCAAAATTACGCAGATTAGAAAAACAGCCAAAAAATTGCTTGCAATTCGTAACCGGGTGCCAGACAACAAGCTGACGAGATTTTCAGCCAAATATGAGAAATATAGTCAGGAAGTCGAAAATTTGCATGTAATTTTAGAATTAACTTAGAAAGGTCGCGAAAACGAAAATTTTTGTTCCGGTTGAGCTTTTGAGAATAATTACCACAAGTTTTTAAAAAGTTTTTTTTTTATTATTTTCTCACTAAGTATGGATTTTTTTTTATCGAAGTTAAAAACAGAAAAGGCCAAAATTTAAATATGAACGGCTTTATGTTCCGAAGAAATAAAACAAATGAAATCTTTATTTATTTCAATTGTTGTGAACTCAATTGTCCATCGCGTGTTACAATGACAGGAGACTCAAAATCAGTTATCAAAAAGCCTGGAGAACGCAATCACCTCCCCCAGACAAAATAAAAATCAGCATGAAACTTTAGAAAAACAGTGATTCAGAGCGTTGAGCAAAATGTCAGTAGAAATTTGAAGAAATCGTATGACGAAGCGATAAAGGGGATTTCTGAAGATTTTTTGCCCCCAAAATACGAAAAAATCAAAAAAAGCATAGCCGAAAAAGAGCCGAAATTTTACCAGAATCTCCAAAAACTTTAGAAGAAGTGAAAATTGAGGGTGCATGGCAAAAAACGAAACAGGTTAAAGAATTTGTTCTTCATCAAGAAATTGACCTCGTAATTTTTGCGACAACTGAAGGCCTAGAATTTTTGGTTCGTTCAAAAAATAATATGGACATTGAAACTTTCAACTCCCCCCACCGTTTATCCAAAATTAAACGAACGGACGGCGAATGGTTTGTGCCGGTAGTTTGGGCGTTTTTGGGCTTAAAAAAACTGGAGAAATTTTTTACAATTTTGAGCAAAAAATCGTTTGAAAAATTTTTGGTCCATTTGATGCCAGAATCAATCATAACAGGCTACGAAAGCGGGGTAATTGCAGCTGTCAAGAAAATGTTCGTAGTATCTACTCATTGGGGATGATGTTTCCACTTTTCCCAATGTATATTTCGAAAATTTCAAGATTTTGGTCTTCAAAAAGGCTATCAAGACAAAACCTGAAAAAAAATGCGCAAAAACTTTTCAGCTGAGCAATTTTGCCTGAAAATGAAATTGAAGCCGCTCTCAGAAGTTTCGAGGCCGAAATCGAAGAAGACCTGATTATTTCGCGATATCCAGAAATCGGACAAATTTTTGCTTATTTGTGGAATTTTTGGATTTTTGGCCAAACTCCTTTAACTTTATGGAATGTTTTTGATCGGCCCCTGAATTTGAGGACAACCAAAAAATGTGAGTGCTGGTATCATGACTGGAACCCATCTGTGGGGACAAAAAATCCGGTTTACTGGACGGTTGTCCAAAAACTTGGAGAACAGGAGCAATACTCGTGACTCGATATACGACGTATTTCTCTGAGGCATCTAGTATTCGAAAAAAGAAGTATCGAGACCTCAATGAGAAAATTTCCCGACTAAAAAACTCATACTTAGATGGAACTTTGTCTTTGATAAACTATTGGGAAGGTGTTTCTAATATTTGCAGTAATTTCGTAATTAAATTTCGTATAAACCGTCTTTTTATTTTTTCGGCTTGAAGTCCCGTCGGGTTGAAATCCCTTCGGCTTGAAGTCCCGTCGGCTTGTTTCCTAGACCCTTCTTAACCTTAGCAATGGTGCACAGCAGCGGTTCGCCGTGAAGAAGTAAACAGCTCATATGTTGGTCGTTCCCCTTGTTGATAAATTATCTTAACCAACAAAAACTAAGTCAATGCTACAAAAGTTTAACGTCAAAACAATATCGTTTTTAATTATACATTATACTTTCAATCATAGTTCTTAGGCGTATCTGCTTTTTCATCAGTTTCCGTTTTGACAAAATCCTTGGCTTGTTGATTCCACATCTCGGAATAAACACTGCCAGGAGTTTCCATCAGTTCCCTATGACTTCCTCGCTCAACTATGACCCCGTCTTTAAGGACTATTATCATATCGGCATTGACCACAGCTGACAGTCTATGGGTCGTTAAAAGAGTGGTCCTGCCTCTGCTGACGTCATGAAGAGCACCCTGGACGTTCCTCTCTGCCTGAATGTCCAGGGAAGAAGTGGCCTCGTCCAACAAGATTATTTTGGGTGCCTTAAATATTTAAAAAATACTATTAATAAAAGACAGTTTTAGGGTCCCTGTATTGTCAATAAAAAGCAATAACAGCTAGAGACCCTAGAAATGGGCGCTAACAATGGTTTTTAAAAAGGTGGTCAGGCGAACACCAATCCTCGATGCATAAGAGTTTACTGCAAAGAACTTGATATATGAACTAATCTTCAGGGATTTTAATTAACCAATCAATTAAAGCTGACCTTGAGTACAGTCCGGGCGATTGCTATCCGTTGTTTCTCTCCCCCACTCAGCTTCTGTCCCCTCTCGCCTATTCTCGTCTCATACCCATCTGGGAATGCCTGGATCCTCTCATGGATGTCAGCTCTTTCGGCAGCTGCTTTCATTTCCTCTTTTTCTGCATGTGGCCTTCCGTAGTGGATGTTATAGCTTAAAACAAAGAACGAATTTTGATACAACAGGCAAACTTGTGGCAGGCGCCGATTCATACCTGGCGGAAATTTGTGATGGCTGATTACAAAAACAAAGCTATACTTCGATTCACCAGAACAAAACTACTCGTGCTGAGTGTGAGCGCAACGCAAGAAAACGGACCAAGTGTTGGTTACTTGCCACTGCCTTGTTGTTCAGACTTTCGATACGAAAGTAACGGAATATTTGTGTTCGGGGTGGGTTTTTTTTTCTTCAGACAAATTTCGACTTTTTAACTAGCCATTTTTGACGGAATTTTTTTTATCATTCGAAAGCTATTGTTGTCCTGAGCTTATATTTGAAAAGATATTTCACCTGTGATCATTTTTCGTGAAGTTATGAGGGTTTAAAGATTGCCATTTTGGTCATTTTAACCAATTTGGGACAATTAACGCGCGATATAATTCGCGCTATTAACGCGTAAGCGGAGATTTAATCCCTCTTAGAAATCGTTCCAAATTAGTTGGAAGAAGCTTATTTGGCATAATTTATTTGTTACCAGGAGCGAAATCTATCCTTTTGTACTCTATATGGCTTGTGGGGGGATGATTTTCATAAAAAGTTTCAAATTTAAGAATTTTTTTTTCATTTTTATTACATTTTATTAAACATTAAAAGGCAGTCGGAACATTCAGGGCTTCGCCCTGATACGAGCAGTCTTGTTATACTAATTGTCAATTGTCGGCTGTTATACTAATCCCGGGTTGACCTCCATACATCAAAAATGCTTATCATACAATTCCATACATCAAGTGTGTGGAAAAATGCTTGCCATACAATTTTCATATAATTTCTAAAAGTGGTTGAAAAAAGATATAAACTTATTTCTGTGGCTGTTTGATTCTAATAAAACAGTCTGGTAAAAGAAAACGAGGTTTTCATTTTTTGAAAAAAATGCTTATCATACAATTCCCATATATGGAGATTGTATGACTGGCATTTTTTTGATGGCGACACATTTTTGATGGCGACGCAAGTAATTTAGCTAAAATTTGGCCCAAAAACTTTTTTCAACCGCAAATCGAATTTCGTACGCAAACAAACATTTTTCGAAAAA
Source organism: Symsagittifera roscoffensis (assembly GCF_963678635.1). Taxonomy (NCBI): domain Eukaryota; kingdom Metazoa; phylum Xenacoelomorpha; order Acoela; family Convolutidae; genus Symsagittifera; species Symsagittifera roscoffensis. Next base: position 22,985,355 of record NC_087063.1, read on the forward strand.
TTTTTTTTTGCATGCAAAATTTAATTTTTTGTGTGCATAACGTAGTCCTGGTTACGATAATATTGGCTTTTATTTTCTTTTGACTTAATTTTTTTTCTTCAAAAACGCTGAAAATTCCTATTTCTTTTGTATGGGGTGTTTATATATGCCTTGATTAATGTCTGATAATTTGAAAATTCAAAAATTTAAAATAATCACCATTAAAATACTTTGCCAAAAACTAAAAGTTTGTTGCTTTTGTTATATGAATTGTGAAAGACAGCCAAACTCAGGTCGTCTTCTATGCATTGTAAATGCAAAGACCGTCCAACCTTTGGTGCTTTGAGTAACCAAGGTCTTTGTCACTTGTGTTCGGCTGCAAACACAACCGAAAATTTTTCAGAAATAAATTTAGGAAGAAAACTCAAACTTTTTGGTTTATGGAAATACACCTATCATACAATTTTCATTTATGGAAAAATCTTTATCATAGAGATTTCATACAATGTTCTGTACGTATGGCATTGTATGACAAGAAGTTTCTCATATATGGTAATTGTATGATAAGAAGCTTCGGTCATCCCGGGATTATAGTATGTTACGAATTGTCGTCCAACCATATTCCTAGTTTTAATTGACAAGCTGAATTACGAAGTTTGTAGAGGAATTATGTTCCGACCGGGGGAATGCGGAATGTGAAAATTGCGGCATGTGAAAAATTGATTTGCATTTAAGATTTGCAAAAGTTAATTGTAGTCGGTAAACAAATTTCAGACACGAACAAACAATTACGTCTAATTTCCCATGTTTGTAATTTTGCATCGACGTCTAAATTCGTTTTTGTTGGTCACGTCTAATTTGCTTTTCGTCTAATTTCCTAGGCCCCGTTCCGACCACTTCTAACGAGTGTGGGAAGGAGTTAGTATGGAGCAGCTTGCCTATTTTCCTCCTGATTATAACTACTTTAAAGAAAGCGTCTAAACGTGAAATGCGGCATCACATTACAGCCCATTTAGTTGTTATTTTGATTCTTAAAAAACTTTAAAAGTTGTCTCAGTCGGATAAACTGGTCTGAATCTCTCCTTGTCGTATTATTAAAAGTGTTTTTGTGAGCAGGGCTGGTGTTAACTAAAGTTAACTAATTTTAAGAGAGAGTTCTTATTAAACTGTTGGTATCAACTGCTTACTTTTTGGCACAATTTTTTTAAAAATCGCATCTAGCGCCGTTATATACTAAATTTGAGGGGGAAGGCGCCCCAAAAACGCGCCATTTGGGTCAAAACGTTTTCTTTCTGCGTGTTTCTACAAAATAAATTTTTTCTGAGGCGCAGAAAGTTTATTCAAAATACGGTGTTTTTAAGAAAGCTCGGAAAATTATTTGGTTGACCCTATCGTGCTTTAGTCACTTCGACATTTTCCCCACTAACCCGATTGTGTCACTGAACAGAACAGTCTCCTGGGGGACGTGGCCGATACTCTTCCGGAGACTATGTTGCGTCACTGTTGAGATGTCCTGGCCGTCTATTGAAATGCACCCCCCTTGGATGTCGTAGAAGCGGAGTATGAGTCGGATCAAAGTACTCTTGCCAGACCCTGAGGCACCAACTACCGCAACAGTCTTTCCCGCTGGAACCTATAAATATGTAAACAAAATCTCGAAAAGACTTATAAATATGTCCTCTATGATTTGATAAAGGTTACTTTTGTTCTACGTTTTGTAGTATTGTATCTACAACATTAACTTAAGTCTTAATTAATTTTTCTAATTTTGAAGTCCGAGTTAAATAATTATTTCACTATAGGACCCACCCGCATTGGAGTTCGAGGAATAAAAACTGTAATTAGTTTCCTTGTCAGTGTCCACAAAAGTGAAAATAAATCGATTATAATCAATTAAAAATGGATTATAATATTACTATTTTTCGAGGCAACAAATACCTTTTTTCATTCATTATAATCGATTTTTTTCGCTTTTGTGGTCACTGACAAAGAAACTAAATTATAATCGATTTTGTTCCCACTTTACTGAGATGCGAATTTCAACGCACATAAAGTCTTTTCTACGTTTTAAACTAAAGTTGGTTACGTTGGTTACTTGTTACTTGTTGTTCAATTTATTTTTTTTCTACCTAACTTTGATACTTTTGTTACTTTTTTACGTTACTCATCATCAGGTGGGGGGAATGTGTTCAGGTGGGGATGGGGGTGATTGTTCTGGTGGGGGGGGAGGTTCAGTGGGGGGGGGGGTTCAGTGGGGGGGGGGGGTTCAGTGGGGGGGAGCATAAGGGTAAACGTTATGGGGATTGAAGGGGAGCAAAGGGGCAAACGTTGGGGGAAGGAGCATGGGAGAGCTGAACGGAATCTTTTTGCAATTTGAGTTTAGGTTTTGAAATGGATTACGCCGTACACTCGCTTTGCAAAGTTTCTGCATAACTCATTTGATAAAAAAAAAATAAAGAAGGAAAAAATCCATTTACATGTGATTTCCTACTTATTATTTAATCCATTATAATGAATTATAATGCATTTTAATTTGGCGAAAAAAATGGATTTAAATCCATTCTTAGTCCAATTTTGTTGTCTTGAACGTAACATGGGGATCGATTATATTTACAACATTTTAGACCACGAAAATCCATTAAAATCGATTTATTTTCACTTTTCTTAAATGCGGGCAATACCTGCAAACCAAACCTGCAAAAAAACGCAGGAAAATTTTCAGAACAATACTGTACAATTTATTTTTGAGTTATCGGATAAAACAAACATTTCAAGACTAGACAAGGAGAAATTGACGTGTTCCGGAATCAGAAAAGATCGTTCTAAATCTTTATTACATCATCCTTACTCTCTTTGTCAAGTTGATAACATTGTTCCGTTTTTTGAGAAAATCAATTTTTTTTTAATAAAACTCTTTTTATAACGTTGCCAGACCTGAGAAAGGTAACATTTCTCATATTTTTAAATTTAACTTGTATCTAAACTAAACTAAACCCCGCGTTTAGTGGTGTCAAAGAAAAGGGAATATTCTTGCTCGGTGTAGTTTTTTTATTTTCACCGATCGAAATAATTATTTTCAACCAAAACTTTTTATAACCCATTTACGATATTGACTTCTTGAGTTCATATTTAAAAAGTTATTTCACCTCCAATTATTTTTTTAAAAGTTCTGGGGGCTTGAAAATTGCCAAATTTGTCATGTTTTGTATGCGCGCTTTGATGAGTTGATTCATATTGCTGCCCGTACCCAGTAAATTTTCTAAAACAGATGTGAAATAATCTTTTTCAGATCTAAACTTCAGATCTGAAATAGGTTGTGAATTGTTTAAATAACGTTCTAAGGATTGGTTATTTCATATCTAATTTCCGGTCTGAAATTTTGTTTTTCAAGGTTATTTCAGATCTGAAATTTTCCATTTCAGATCTAAATATCAGATCTGAAATTTGTAAAGTCTTATCAAGATCAGATAATCATCTCATGTACGAAATAAAGAATTTCAGATCTTGCACAGAAAATCCCTTGGGTACTGTACGGGTGAGAGCGTAACGCGAATTAATTATGCGTGGAGAACTATCCCGCGCAACAAAATCAATCGTTCCAAATTGAATTGAGGCTAGCTAATAAGTCGTCCGAAAAGTTTTACAGATTGATATTGTCCAAATTGTATAGGTTTTCAATATTTTCTTTTCCCAAAATTTATTCGATATCAATTAAGGGACAGTCGGAACATTCAGTGCTTTGCCCTGATATACGAGCAGTCTTGTTTTTATTACTACTTCTTTCAACTCTAAGGCAGGTTGGAAAGATTTATGATATAAGGTGAGGCTTCTAGCGCTAACTTAAAGCAACGTTATAAACCGAGCTCCTGTTTCTCTTTGCAGCATATCCTAAGAGTTTAGGCGCAATTAGACATTGGAAGCCATTGATTTGCTAAAAGATGATTCTTCCGATGAATGATATCATAACGACGAACGCAGTAGTCGAGTAATTGAATAATATCATAACAATTAGTGGAATATTTGAATAATTCAATTGTTTGTTTCATCTTTTAGTTACCCACTTTTTCGATTCAGTGTCAAAACGAATATCATTACCACGTGTACATTTTTGGTGTACACAATTTGTTGGTATCTGTTTAGGTTGAACGAATTCATTTTCCACGTTCCTCAAAAAACGCAATTTTGCCCTCTCAAATTTTTTGTACATTGGATTCCAAAAGTATCCGAAGAGAAATTTTGATGTTGGTACCCCCTAAACAGCCAAACATTGATGTCATAAATAGTACCAAAGGGGATCTAGAATAGTATGGTTTGGGCAAGTGGAATTAGGGAGGCTATTTACGGGGGTGATTATAATGGTGATTATAATAAATGTCGACTTTTTTGTGTTTTTTTATTGTGGTTAAACTTGACAGTGGTTTCAAAAGATTAATTTATCCAGTTTTAATCTGGTTTTAGTCTGGTTCGGTACCGTGGGTTTTTCTTTCTTAGCCATGCTATTTTTTTTTTTGGTTTTGTGACGTGAGTAAACTGCGTTGGTTATTTTAGTTTACTATATAATTCTTTCCAATGAATAATTCTTTCCAATGAAGGAGAAAAAAACTTGATTTGGGGAGGATGTTTACTTGATCCTTGCCATATCGTGTAATATGATCTTTATTGAATCCGTACGGATTGGCGGCTACAGTGGTAACTCAGTGAGAAAAAAGAAATTCAACTGAAACGTTTTCTCTTTTCTCAGTTCTGCGCACACTGTGCTCTTAGTCGTACGGACTGGCCGTAGCTCATCAAGGTCAGTTTACCTGTAATATAAATTATACAAGTAGCATGAATATATATTCCCCTCTCTGATCAAAATTAAAGTGAAATTAGTTTTTAGTCCCTGTGGGACTGTTGAGTTTTGTATATAATTTTAGGGTCCCGTTTGGGACTTTTGATTTGTCAATTCCCTTTTTCAGGCTTCTGTAATTCTTCGTCTGGTTGGTCCGTTGTGTCCTTGCCATTCTTGTTGCTAATGATGAGTTCGTCGTTCACGTCTTCCTCGTGGCCTTGCTTCTCATTCTCTTTGGTAGTGTTAGCCTGTTAGGTGATCTCCGGTGTAGTGGATTCTTTCGCAACCAAATCTTCTACTCCTTAATTGTTGTCGACTCGTCGATCGGGCTGTCGGTTGGTGATACGAGGTCGACTACCTTTATCGTGTCTAGTGTTCTTCTTGAGGCACTTGATTTTATGTTCAATAGGAAACGGATACATGCCATAAACTCTGTGGAATTTTCTTTGAAGACCATTTCTCGTATGAAGCTACTCAAACTGCTTGTTTTTCAACTTCGACGTGTTTTCCCGGTGATTCGATGCCGAATTTCTTTTGCTCCACACTATTAGTGCTAATAGGTATTTCTGGTGCAACTGCCAAGGTCGCTTGTCGATGTCGAGTCGATTTTCGGGTGGCCTCTATTGGTGTTTTCTTTGTTTTCTGTTGTGAATGTTGTGGGGGCATCCACTTGACGTCGGTCCTCTTGGGAGATGGTGCCGTAATTTCCGATGTGTTGGAGGGACAGTCATCCTTGAAGATGTCGGCATTGTCGACTTTTTCTTGTCGCCCCTCAGGAGCACCATGCCTCTCTGTTGTTTTGGGGCTGGTTTTCCGCCGGATCTCTTTCCGGTCTGGGGTTTTGTTTTTGCTTCCTGGTCCGCGCTTTTCCTTTCTTAGATCTTTTCTCGAGACAATCGTTTAAGTAGGCCCGTTTGTTCTTCCTCTTTGAACATTAGGCGCTGGGTGCGTTTGGCTGTTCGATATTTAAAAAACGTATGCATAGACCTGTTCGTCTTGAGGATTTGTATGCAGCATAGTCACTTAATCGTAATAGTCTGCATGGTCTATATATCAGTGGGTTTGGCACAACAGCGAATCCACTTTTTCTCAAAAACCGGGGTTATTTCCCTTTACATTGTTCCCGGGCAGTATGTAGTGTGTAGGTTAGAGTTTTTTTATCAATGTTTTGTGTTTTTCTTAAAATGTTCTTGGATCTTTAACCTTCGTTGCTAATTATATTGTTTTTCAGGTTACCTGTTGTATTTTCTTTTCTTGTTGGTTCTCGTAGGTAATGAAATGGTTTCCTCTTGACGTTTACTTCTCTCTCCGACCAGCATTGTAAGTCGTGCATTACTTCCGATGGCAATGGAGGTTGCATCAAGTTTTTTCAATCTAAACAAGCGTGTTTTGATTTTTCCCAATTCAAATTGTTTGGGGAGTTAGTTGTTGCTGTTTTTGAGAGTGGTGTGTCTGGTTTTCGGCCCATATGGGAGTGACTTTTGTGGTTCCGTGCGGAGTAATTCTCAATGTTTTTATGATTTCCGCCACATTGGACGCGACTTTAACAGGTGTTTCAATACCACTAATCTTCGTTTTAGTATTTCGATCATCCGTTCGACTACTCCAATAGATCTATTAATGTCCGCAGACGCAAAAAAAAGTTTAATGTTATTTGACTTCCAAAAAAAAAGTTGCAATGTGGCGGAAGTAATATTTAAAATAGACAATTGCCCATATGACCCCAACAGTTCTAGCTCAATTACAGTAAATTTTTCCTCTAAAGAGTTTAGGAACCTGGATAATTATGCTACTACCACCCATCTCTCTTGAGTAAATTGATCAAGTGTGGCACCTAACCTTCAAGGGCGGCCTTCAGGTGCGGCACCGGTCTCTAGGTTTTGGTCAAAATGCTTGTTTTTAGTCAATTGGGAAGCGAGTTTAAAAATGCGATGAAGTGCTGTTGAGTGATCCGACTTCCAATCTAATGTTTTTTGTTTATCCCTGTTTTTTATTAGTGGTTTAAGTGCTGAGGCTTTTTTGCTAACTAAATTTGGCAAAAATCTTATAATGAACCCATAAAACTATTTAGCTGCTTGAATGTTTTAGGGGTGTGAGTTTAGCTATAAAGTCGGTTTTCCAATTCAGTGGCTTTGTGCCTTCGCTATTAATATGATACCCGAGCCATTCAACATGTTCGCATGCGAATTTGCTTTTTTCTATCGAAAATGCCAAGTCTTCTTCGTTTAGTTTTTTGAGGACCTTATGTTAGTGTTTTTATGTACTTCTTGCGAACCCTTCGTAACGATTAAGATGTCGTCTATATCAGCGGATGTGTTTTCACAATTGGTTAAAGTAAGATCGATTGCCTTTTCAATTTCGGTAGGTATACCACTGAGACCATTAAATCCCGTTTGGAACTGGTAGGAAAAATCCCATTTGAAAATGTCCTCCAATTAGACTGAAATTACATTGTTTCCTGGTCTCATATTCCAATGGGATTTGGGAAAATGCGTATCGAAGGTGGAGTGTTGAGAATAACGTCGTTTTCCTTCGTTTTTATGATTCGCGCAATGTTGTCAAGTAGTAATTTAATATTGGGCATTTGGTATTTGTTTTTGTGGATGAAATTATTTATTTGTTTTTCGAGTCCAAAGCGAGTTTTACTCTTTGATCCTTCTTTACCTTTATTACAATAGGGCTGATAAATTGTTTATCTTAAAATTTGTCTGGCTTGATAATGTGTTTTTTAACTTCTTTTTCAACTTCCTGAAGATGAATTGGTACCCTTCTCCCTTTTTGCTGGATGGGTGCTTTGACTTTATGAATTTCGTTTTGTTAAGTGATTTTTTTTCTTTCTATTCGTAAATATAATTTTTTGAATTTATCTTTCACTCACTGTGTTAATTCCTGATCCGAATTTTCAATTTCGTGAATATTTAGGATTTGATTGTGCTTCGGTTTTCTTGAACTAGTGCAAATCCGATTTTTAGTAGAATGTTACGCCCAATGGTATTTGATTTTTGGTCGTCTACAATTATAAATGGGGCCGATTGTACTGTTCAACCTTCTGATTCTAATTCAACTCTTAGTCGTCCTTCTGCAATTATATATTTCCATTATAGCACGCTGAGTTTCTCGCCGCATCTTCCTGAAGGATATATCTGAATTTTGCTGATTTGTCGTTTATTTGGATTCGACGCGCTGTTTTTGTGTTTCCGGAATTGACAATCGCTAATATTTTTTCTGCTTTTGTTTTCAATTTTACGATGGCTGTTTCAGTTGTCTTCTTCCAAAGCGACAGAATTTTTTATTTCGAAAGCTTCGGAGATGGCCATGTTAGTAGAGTTTTCTTGAGGAATGTTTTTCCAACGGTGTGTTGAGATGAAATCGACTAAGTCCGCTAGTTCGACTAAATCCGCGTTAAATTGTTCCAGGGATTCATTCTTCCATTGCAGATGATATTGTTTCTTTGAAAAACGATTATACTCGTTGTGACAAAAATGTCTTCTAATATCTGCATCAAATCTTTGGTTGACCACCATTTTCCCCATTCCATAGGTGGTTCCGCCGTTGCCTTCTGCCAAAAGGGTGGGATGCTCAGGAATGCTGCGCCATGTCATACCGAGTAATATGATCTTTAGTGAATCCGTACAGATTGGCGGCTAAAATGGTAACTCAATAAGAAAACAGAAGTTTAACTGAAACATATTCTCTTCGCTCAGTTCTGCACACACTGTGCTCTTAGTTGTACAGACTGGCCGTAGCTCTTCAAGGTCAGTTGACATATAGTATAAATTATGAGAAAACATGACCAAAATAGTAGGCGAAATAATCTGACCTTGAATGAGACGTTTTTGAGAATTGGCTGGTCTGGTCTATAGTGGAAACTGACGTCATTAAACTCTATCTCTCCCCTTTGAATCTTCAACCCAACAGATCCCTTACGATCAGTGACCTCGACCTGAAATCACAGTTTCTAAATTCGGAAGGAATCCATAGTTGTTCAATTATAGAGCGATGCATGCTGATTCTTCTCTCGCATATTCTAGTAAAGTACACGTCGTGTACCCACAAAGCCGTATTGCCATCTTGTGGAAAAATTTTGTTGCCCCGTATTGCCAGAGTTAAGCAAACGAATGAGTTAAAATGAACGTTGATCGTCACTTAAAACTTCACGAGACCCACCCCGACAGGTAAAACACCAGGGGCGGATCTAGGATTTTCTCGAGGGGGGGCGGATTTTCAAAAAAATTTCGAAAATTTTGTCGACTTTTTTTTAGGTCGGCCAAATAGATTTTTCGAGCTCTCCCGAAGCACTAAAGACTCCTTGTTTCAGCTAAATTTTCTGTGTCGCAGGCAAAATTTTGAAAAAACAGGCCAAAAAAAAACATTTTTAGGCCTTTTTTGGAAAATTTTGACCAAAAAATCGCGTTTTTGCGGCGCGCGCTCCGCCCTCAAAAGTTAGTATTTCATGGAGCCAAAGGCGCCTTTAGATGTTTTTCAGGATACCTCACAAAAAACAGATATCTCAAAATAATTCAAAGGGGGGACCCTTTGGGTCGGCAGGGGATCGAATCCCTGAGGAAGGGAGTGTGCCCCCCCCCCCCCCGGCCTCACCCCTAAATCCGCTGCTGTAAAAAACAATAAACATTTGGGTATTCAAGACATTTTTTTCGGTTATCCGTTAACGCGGCTCCCGAGCTCGCCACTAGAAAAACATCAACTGGATTAGACCAACCAAAACATCATCCAACCCCTCCCGTAGGCCAACCCCTCCCGTAGGCCAACCCCTCCCTCTTGAAAAATTCCCGCGCATGCCACTGCTTGAATTAATAAAAAGATTGATGATTACTGAATTTTGATGGCTAATAAATGATTACTGAAATAAAAAAAAACATATAAGACCTTTGTTTATAGCTTTTAAGTAATAAATATGATTATTAAAGTTTTTGTCGACTTTTTAGGCCAACTATTTTGATTTTTCGAGCTCCCCTAAAGACCTTATTTTGGGGAAAATTGTGAACATGAACCAATCTAAAGTTTTTGCATGGGTGCCAGACATCGACAGGACTGGACGGAAAAGGGTAAAATCACGGGCTAAAAATACATAAACACGCTCATGCTTTCATAAAATTGAATAGCAATTTTTGATTAGCTCATTTCATTTTCTGTAATTGAGCTTCTCTGTCGAGAATTATGCGGTCCGAATGCAATTAATTGTATATACTTTTTCCAGGAACAGGTCCAACAAATTTTCCAGGTCTATGAAGGACACTTGGGCATCCATGTAACTTTTTCCGAGGTCTTTAAGAGGCGAAAAGAGCTGCACCATGTAGCTAGTGTAGAGAACGAAACTTCCGACTTCCTGTTTCTCGTACACAATGTAGTGTGCACATAGCAGCCAACCTAAATGCTAATTTGATTTTGATATATAGATAATATTCTAATCTATAGCTCAGAACAAGGCTGTTCGCATTAGAGCAAAGCCCGAGTGTGTCAACTGAAATAGTCTTGACTAACTCTTGACTGTTTGAAATAGTCCTGACTAACAATATGAAAAAAGTGTAAAATCATCCGCCACAGGCACTGTTCAGTACAAAATGATGAAATTTGCTTCTGCAGAAACGTATTATCTGCATCAATTCACTGGCCTCATTCTTACTTGAATTTATGGGTGTCAGGTCAAAAGATGTCTTGTCGTAGAATCCTATGACAAAATCACGCTTTCCATAAGATCCTATGTTCATGTTAAACGTTTTTATGGTTCATATGCTACTAACTACAGTTTACTTGAGTGCCTAAAAAGGCATCAATATCTTTCAGATCATCTATCAAATCATTTCTTACAGCAAGTCGAAAAGTGTTAGTTAATTAGTTGAAAGTTCGAAGAATAACCAAATGAAACTGTGCGTGTAGATGTAGGAATGCTCAACTCCCCCTCGGTCAGGCATTCGATATTTTAACCAGCAAAAGATTCCCCCTTTCTGAACAGCAAGTAGTATAGGGAAAGAATGACTATATCAAGGTCAAAATAATAACAAGACTGCTCGTATCAGGGTGAAGCCCTGAATGTTCCAACTGCCTTTTAACGTCTAAGCAGCAGTAATAACATTAAAAAATGTTTCTAAAATTTGAAATTTTTCATAAAAATCATCCCCCCCACACGCCATATTAAGTAAAAAAGGATAAATTTCGTTCCTTGTAAATTTCGCTCTTCGCTATAAATCACTTATGGCAAATAAGCTTCTTTCAACCAATTTGGAACGATTTCTAAGACGGATTAAATCTCCGCTTACGCGTTAACAGCGCAAAATATATCGCGCGTTAATGGTCCCAAATTGGCCAAAATGGCAATCTTTAAACCCCCGTAACTTTACAAAAAATGATGACAGGTGAAATATCTTTTCAAATTTGATCTCAGGACAACAATACCTTTCGAATGATATAAAAAAAATTCCGTCAAAAATGGCTAGTTAAAAAATCGAAATTTGTCTGAAGAAAAAAAAAACCCACCCGAGCACAAATATTCCGTTACTTTCGTATCGAAATGCGGAAGAAAAAGCAGTTAATTAATTTAAAAGAAGTGTAATAAACACAACAATGAACCACAACATTCCTCTTAACTGGAAATTTTTTAGTGTACTACATTACTATTAACAGATTGTTTGTTCCTTTTCTCCCCGTTGAAAGAGGTGAATGATAAAATTTTTGTGAAACCAACTGGTTAAAATTGCACTAGGATTAGCTCTGTTGCTATGTCAAGGAAACTTAACATAATAATTAAAAGCAGTTAAGTAAATATAATAACTAGGCTAATTTAGAATTTATCCGAAGGATTAAATAAATGATTTTCTGATATATAAAAATGGAAATAAACTGAAAAATAGAGAATAATGCCCCTAATGAGTATGGATGAGGTTGATGAATATAAAATAGATGCTGAAATTGGAGAAAAAATTTTTGATTGTTTTAAAGTTTTTAATTTTTGTGCTTTCCCTGTAGATTGTCCAATATTTGAGCAAAACAAATCCAGAAATTTGTAAAAGTCAGGAGAAATTCAGTTTTGTTTTCGAAAATTTAGCCAGTTTTGTGTGAAATTAGTTGGCCAGGTGCTCCCATATTATTACAAAGAACTTACGTGGACAACATTCTCCTCTCCTTTGGATTATTTTAACAAAAAAGCGTTTTTTTTGGAGCATGCTCCTCCTCAAAGTTAGTAAATAGAGGTAATCAAGAGTTACTTTGTTGCAACTAAATCTACTTATTTACAATTGGAAAAAAAAGTAAAGAGCAAATTAATCTCAAAGTTAAAAACTTGAAAGTGAGAGAGCAATCTTCCGCTGGAGAGAATGACTATATCAAGGTCAAAATAATAAAGACCAGAATAATTAAGTAAAATGAAGTTATTAATTAAAACAAGGAATCACCACATTCCTTCTAACACGAAAATTTTTATTTTTTATACATTGCGATTTACAGAGTAACTATTCCTTTTCTCCCCATCGGGTAAGGTGAATGGTTAATTTTTTGTGAAACAAACTAAGCAAAATTGCACTAGGATTAGCACTGTTGGTATGTTTAGGAATTTTAAAAAAATGGTTAACGCAGTTAGACAATTATGGCAATAAGGCTAAATTAGAAAAGGTCCGACTAATTAAATAAATGATTTTCTGATATGTAGAAATGGAATGAAACTGCAAATTGGGTTATTTTGCGTTTTTTGAGTTTTTAGGTTTTTGTTTTTGTGCTCTCCTTGAAGGTTTTTTTTGGAATTTAACTTAAGACAAATCGCTCTCCGCGTCAACGTTCTCATCAAAATTGTCGATAGCCATTCTGAGCGATTGGTCAGTTGAGGGAAGAAAGAAGATTGATGTTTGCCGAGGAGAAGAAAATGATGCCTTCCGAATTTGTGTCCATTATATCCGAAGGATTTGGATTTTCCATGATTGTTCGGGCTCAAATGCGGCAATATGATTCAGCAAGATGGGTTTTTCTACATATCCAGCTTGTTAAGGTCATTCGTCAATAAAATCTTTGAACATACTCTTGTGAAGTTTTGGTGGACCTACTTTTTTACTCGATCCACGTAACGTTTCGTAACGGGTGGATACTATTGTCTTTTTTTTCCTGCTGTGGCCTCATCTGAACAGTCTAAGGAAGGTGATGTTTCAGTTAAAAAATTGCTATGGCTAAGTTTTTTTAAAAACTCTCTCAAGTAAACTTGAAGGACTTTGACTTTTGTGAAATTCTGACCGAGTTTTTTTTATCTTTCATTCATTTCCAAGGCCAGATACAAAATTGAACTTAGTTTTTTGTCTGTGTGTCGGTCCTCATTCCGTTGAAGCGTTTGGTCTTTTTCTTGATCGATGCTGTTTCTTTGTTGTCGAATCTTTTCTGTTCGCGGATCTTCCCCTCAACCTTGGCGGTTTTCTGAGGTTCTGTTTTGCTATGAGTCGGTTTCTCATCTGCGGTAGGTGTGGGTGATGTCTACCTATCGGATTAAGTAGGTTTTCTACATCTACTTTTTTCACAATCATCGCTAAGTGAAAAATATCGCTCCACTCTTACCACAGAATTGGTGGATCCACCGTACGGTTTTGCCGAAAGGGAGGTATTCCTCTCACATTTGATTAGTTACTGTTTGACTGCACCATGATAAAATGCTCCTTTGCTCCAGCTAATTCCACTTTTTTACAATTAAGAGAAAAAAGGTAAAGAGTGAATTAATCTCATAGTTAAAACAAAAAACTGTGAGTGCACTCTCTCCGCCGGAGAGATTGAACAAATCAAGGTCAAAATAATAAAGACCAGTTATGTATTTTAAATGAAGTGAGTTAAATAAAACTATGATCACACCGAGCGGAAAAGTTTTAGGGTTGGTCGTCGAAAAACAGATGTGGTAAAATAGTATCAAATGCCCCTTAAACTTGACCTGCGCTCGCCAATTTTTCGGTCAAAAGTTTCCCTTTATCATTTCAAGAAATGATTTTACATTAAACGAACAATTTTATGTTTTCTTCTATTGTTCTCAACAGCTCTGAAAGGCTAAAAGAAATTTTAAAATTGAAGTAGTAATGGTTATTTAGTCGACTGACCTCCAAACAGACTGCTGTAAATTATGAGAATATGGACTAAATTCATGAGTTGCATGCTGGCAGAGTACTTCCAACTCTCCTTCTGGAAGGCTAGTAGAGATGTTCTAAATCTGTCAACTTCCAACTGCTCCGCTCCATGGCATTTGACAGCCTCGAAGTTGATCACCGAGTCAAGACCCTGAAAGAGTCAATATTTCTCGGTTCTTGTTTCTTGCATGGAAATTAGTCATAAAAGATTGGCCCTATCAAGTGTTAGATGCTTAATTTTACTATGGGAAAAACGGATTTTCAGTTGAAACTCGCTGAAAAGTCTTTAAAAAATGATGAGAGCCAGATACCTAATTTAATCACAGAATTTATAGTTTTGAGACTAACTATGGTTTTAGTCTGGTTTTCGAGATTATTCGCATCTCGTTTGAACTTGGTCCTCCATTCGGAGAGGAGAATAGTGGCTGTGACGTGGAGTACGAAACAGCCGAACACTATCAGGGAAAAGAAGAAGTTGAATGCAAACGCGAAGTACACTACAATCAGACAGACTGGACACTCTTTCTCCCCCCCCCCCATTACACCTCTCAAAAGCATTCATTTGCGAAGATTAACTGGATCAAAATGATGATAAATGTCTCAGAAATCAGCTTCTCATCGAGAACACTTATATATTGGCGCAAATAGTGCTATCTTTGCAATTTCGACGTGAATATCTAGTTTTCAAATGGTGGTTTCAATATAAAATTGATGTTCCCGTGCTTAGAAGAGGGCGGCGTTTGTTGAAAAAGAGGGGGAAAGGGATGGAGAAAGAGGCCTATTGCGATGATGATATCAGCAACTACAGGCAGTACTGAGAAGAGAACGAATGAGAGGAGTTTGTTTAGTTGGTCGTCGCCTCTTTCGATCACACCCAGTACTTCTCCTGTCTTCCTTCCTGTTTACAGAAATAAATCATCATTTGAAATCGAATCGTAAGAAACTTGCTCATTTTTGGTTTTACCCTATGGCACTTCAGGCAAAAATATAGGCGACTTTTTTAAGTGCTCAAAAACCTACTGATATTTTGAACACCTTTTCAATTTTTCTGGAAATTTTTGTTTGTCAACTGTTGGTTAAAAGAAACTGAGCAATGAAAATTGTTCTGCAACACTTAGTTTTACTTAATTATCCGAAATATAGATTTTTATCAAAATTCTCTGGTCGAAGTATCTCACCCTGCTCACGTTCACCGCACAATTTCACCCCTCTATATTGTACTATTTAGCAAGAGATATTAGAGCACGAGATGATGTAGAATCTCGAAATGGTTGCAACAGTGATCAGGTTTATTCAACAACATAGGTCAGGAAAATTTGAAGCTATATATGTAAATCACTCTTCGATCTAGAAAAAGTGGCTTTCTAAGCAAATTTGAAAATCGGTTAAGCCTTAAGTAAGACAGTTTTGTGCTATTTTAACATACAAGTATACAGTTGCTGTTCCAATTTTCCAAGAAAGTGAGGAATATATATATGCTTGGGGTGGTTCTTTTAATCAAATCAATTTTTTTAAAGAATATTTTCTCACTTGAGGGGCTCGACCTCTGAACATACGATATTTGTTGTTGTCACTTTAAAGTTCGTAGTTTGTCAAAATGTCATTAACCCAAATTTATTTGAGAGCAATTAATGGAATTCGGAACATTCAGGGCCTTGCCCTGATATGAGCAGCCTTGTTAGATACAAATCTCAGAGATCAAGAGAAATCTTTGCAAGAGAAATGAACTGCCTGAGGGTTTTTTTGCAAAATCAATAAAGCAACATTATTTCAGGCATAATTAGAGCATAATTGAAGTTTTTTCTGTCCATTTTTTATGTAAAGTTGGCCCAATTTGAGAAAAAGCCTCAAAATTTTATGTTCGAATAATTTTGTCTAGAATAATTTAGATAATTTTCTGTACTTAATCACTTTGGTACATATGAATGATACAGTTTGATTATGACTTTTTTACTCAAAAAAAGATAAAAAAGATTTATCGTTGATAGTTTTTCCGAATTGAGGAGTTGAAAAAAACGTAAACACTGCTTCAGAAAAAAAAATGTTTAGGGATCCCGGTTTCTGTTCACACTGTTTTAATGAGACTCATCCCATATATTTTAGGCTTATAATACCAAAGATTTGAGTAGTTTTGGAACGATTATGAGTGCGGATAATTTGCCACGCATAAATAATTCGCGTATTGAAACAAACTATCAAAGTATTCTTCCAGCACCAAAGCCGCATTTTAGTCAAGTGCAAGCACACTCACTTGACAATCACGAGGTTTCTGGATCGATGCCGATACGCAGTAAGTTTTTCTAAAACTGGTCTGAATAAAAAAAACTACCCCGGAAATATATAATTCTCACTTTCTTCGAAAGTCGGAACAAAAAATCTGAACAAATGTTTTCTTTTGTACTTTAAATAACGTGAGGGGTGGTGATTTAAAAAAAATCTTAAGTAAAAAAAATAATTAATTTTTTTCTCATTTTTTAGAATTTCATCAATTTTTCTAGCCAAACATTTTTCCATAGACCTTTAAAGGTAGCTCGGAACATTCAGAGTTTAACAAAGCAAATATGAAGTTCAATAGGTCGTTCAATAACCAGAGTTGAAAATGGAAAATTCAAGATTGTATGGTATTCAATTTTGAGCAATTCTCATTAAAGCCGTTCACTTCGTTCTTTTAGCCACTACGTCTTGAATAAAATAATGTAACACAGTTTAATCAAAAATCTAATCACAGTAAAATTAGCGCAGTGATAAAATGTGGTAAACGCATGTCTCAGCAGGCTAATACGGCCTTACCTATGCTTTTTATTCCAGATAGATCTCGCAACAGAACTTAGTTCTCGTGATAGGTCTTGAACAAAACACTCACGTTTGAATACATATTGCGACAGAACTTAGTTCTCGCGACAGATCTTGAACAAAAAATTTGAGCTTGAGTGAACCTTGCGACAGAACTTAGTTCTCGCGACAGATCATGAACAAAAAATTTGAGCTTGAGTAAAAATTGCGACAGAACTTAGTTCTCGCGACAGATCATGAACAAAAAATTTGAGCTTGAGTAAACCTTGCGACAGAACTTAATTCTCGCGGCAGATCTCAAAAAAAATAATTAATTTTAAAACCGTGCTTTTACAAAAACTGAAAAAGCATAGCCTGACGACAGTCACTGTCGCCAGACTATGGCTCTTTTCCAGTCCCCCCTTCAAAATACCGTGTTTTATGTTTGTTTTACGTGTTATTACGGCTAAATGAGTGATGTTACGCTGTAAAATATGAAGAACAAATCTGTTCACAGTTGTCGATTTGTTCACCACGCCAACTTTCATTGTATTATGACAACGTTAAGCAAGCTTTTCAAATTTTAATTTGAAAGGGGGAACTGACTGAAAAGAGCCCAGACTATTTTTTTTTAGTTTTTGTAAAACAGTGACCAATTGTTATTGTTTTTTATTGGCCAATTAACTAAATTTGATAAATTCTCAAACTGCTTGAGGAATTTTATTTAATTCGGAAGTAACATACAGAACCTTGCAAGTTTTGAACAACATTCAGCGCAAAAGATGTTTGCTAATTTCTCCATAGTGAAGTATATGCTCCATACATTGTTTGATAATAAATAAGAATTAAGACCGTGTTCACAAACAGCACAAATGAAAACAAGACTACTCGTATCAGGGCAAAGCCCTGAATGTTCCGACTGCCTTTTAAGGTCAATAAGAGCAGTAAAACATTAAGAGCAGCAATAACATGGAAATTGGAAATTTTAAATGTAATAAAATAAAATTAATTTTTTTTTAAAGTTTGAGGTTGTTTGTGAAAACATTCCGCCACACGCCATATTAGGTACAAAGTGATAGATTTTGCTCCTATTAACAAATAAATTATGCCAAAAATGGCCAAAATGACCAAAATGACCAAAATGACAATCTTTAAATCCTCATAACTTTACGAAAAATGATCACAGGTGAAATATCTTTTCAAATTTAAGCTCAGGACAACAATAACTTTCGAATTATGTAAAAAGATTTGGACAAAAATGGCTAGTCGAAAATTTTCTGAAGAAAAAAGAACCCACCCCGAGCACAAATATTCCGTTACTTTCGTTACGAAAGTCGGAACAATGAACAAAACCCGCAGATCTCAGGTTATCTTTATCAACCACCCTTGCGTAGAAAGCTAAAAGTGTTTCCCTTCGCGCCACGTCGATAATATTGTTTAATATTTTAAAATTACTTATTTTTTAGTTACTTTTTGAGCAGCAGGAAATAATTAAATTATATTATTTCAATAATCATTAAATTATAATTTACTACAGTGATTTTCAAATTCAAATAACAAAAAAATAACAAAAAAAGCTCAAAAAGTTAACTGAAACGTTTTGCAGATTTTTTTTTCTTCAATTTATTTAATAACATTTGAGTCCCAAGGAATTGCTCAGCAACTCTTTAAAAACAGTTGTTTTTCTAATAGTTTTTTAAAAAGTATTTTTAATAACGCTTCAATGCCGAAAAAGTGCTGAGAAACTCTACAAAATTTCTCTAATTAGGTTTTTACTGCGATAACACGTATTCTATTGCTCGAAGTTTGGCTGAAAGCGGTTATTCTCACGACTAAGAGGTCAATAATTTGTTATATTTTACGCGGCATATCTTAGTGTATATTTATGTTACACGGCTTTGCGTAGAAAAAAAAACGAAAAACAAATTAAAATACACCCGAAGTGTAAGTTTCCTCCGCACATTCGGAGGTGTAAACAATGAGATCTAACATTCTAATTTCAGCCAAGGTTTTGGAAGGTAGTAATTAAAATTGTAAGTAGGTATGAGAATGAGTTGCTCAACAATCTTAGGGCCTCTTAATACGGATAAAAAATAAATTAACGACGGCAAACAGTAAAAATTTAGCATGAAAAAAATAAAACTGATCAGTGAAATTTCATAGTTTTTTTTTTCATTGAGCCAGCTGCAAAAAAAAACAACCAATATCATGTAATTAATAGTCACATATAGAACTTATAAAATTACTGTTGTCTTAAAGCGTTTCGACAGAAAATTAACAATAAAAAATGTAAATAATTTTTGTAAATGCCAGATAATCAGTAGCGTCAGTTTGTGCTATTTTTTCCAAAGACTCTATTCTTTGGTACTATTTTACGACGCTCATTGCTGGCTGACCATCGCAGAACTGATTGGTGAATTTGGCGCAAAATAAACTAAATGTGATGGGAGCGCGTGCGTCAAAACAGTTTAAAAAAGTAAATTTGTCCTGCTTTTTTTGATAAACCGACCACTCTTAGAAAAAACTTGTGCACACCTCAATAAAAAAGGGGTAAAGGGCTGCGCTATTACTGTTATTTTAAGCTGGCTTAGTAGAACTTTCAAGTTTTTTTTCAAAAGATCACAAAAAAGTATCAGATCTAGAATTATCGCCATAAACCTGTAGTCACAGCAATGAACTTTTTAAAAAATCTGCAAAAAGGAATAGGTTTTTTCTAAAACTTTTTCAATAGGGTTATGTACTTGCTTTTCTTTAACTTACTAGTCAGCAAACGCTATTTTAACGTACCTAGATGCCATTTGGGCGGCAGATTGTGCATGTGCTGGAAGATATCTACCAATAGTTTCCTTGCAGTGTACAGCTCGACTTTGATCCAGAGAAATGTTCTCACGTCAGACAAAAATCCACTATCAGTCATGAAATAAAAAAAGCTGTAAAAAGCCAGGTAATGCCACGGAATCTGTGATATGTCTTTTTCCGATAAAGCGCTTACGACTTTTGAGTAAAAAATGGGGACTGCGACTTTTGCAACCCGGATCATCATGACACTAGCAAACGCTAGAACAATTGATATTTGAAGCAAGGGCTCACGCTTTGGCCACATAAATGGCCACAGAAGTTTCAGTTTCTTGAAACTGTTTTTAAACGTGCTCCTTTCGTAGTCAATTACGAAATCATTGTCATTTTCATCTTCCGAAACTAAGTTTTGAACATCAGACAAACGTCTCTGAGCGCGTGGCGAGTGTTTAGGCAGTCCTGGAGCGTAAAAACCAATGCATAAAATGATTAAGACATAAAGACTTCGAACCGCTGAAAGGAAAATGTCAACTTTGTCCAAAGACTTGGACCACTCGTAATGCCATTTGCTCACCCCCATATTAATCAAAGGTATCATTTCGAACAAAAAAGCAACGAACCAGAAACATAAAATGAGAAAACTATGCGAGAATTGAAGTTTGTTGGACAGATTAAGGGCCATGGTAGTCTCGCATTTCAAAGCGTAGCTCGTGAGCCACCAAGCTAATTTAGTGCTGGTTAGTAAAACTGGCCATATCCATGAAAACTCTCGATTTATATTCAAATGTGCGACCATTAGAAAAACGTAATTTAAAGGGTAGAGAATATTGAGCCATAGGAAAACTTGATATAAAACAGGAAACTTTGATTTTCGTCGCAAATTAACAATTGGATACTCGCCGTTGGTTAAATTTCCATCTTCGGCTAAGATATTGACCTCTGATAAATCTTCCAAGTTTTGATTGTGATCACGTAGAGCTGGAGGGTTTCGTAACTCTAATTTTGATTTCTTGAAACTCCAACGGCGAAGTGTGATTACACGCAACAAAGCCAGAACAAAAAGAACAATTGGGAAGAAAACATTACTCGCACAAGTAGAAAACCCATAGTTTTTGTCAAAAAGTGGATAAAAGTGTTTTCCTTTTAGGCAAATTGGGTACATTTTAGAGCAATGTATCGAAAATAGAAGTTTAGATTAAAAAATAAGCATGAGCATTTAATAAATCTTTGCTAATTTATCAAATCAAATTCAAAGATAGTCTTTTTTGTTGTGTAACGGTAGCTGAGAATGAACCGAATTAGTCACTGTTTAATTCACAAAACGAGAAAAAACTTGTTTGCTGAGCTCTCTAACTGATTATTAAGTTTGGATATGAACTGATTTAACTCATGATAATGCAGATAAAAACAGTCCATTGAAAAATTGAATTAGGACGATTTATGCACAAGGGGAAGGACCAACATATGAGCTGTTTAGCTCTTCACGGCGAACCGTTGCTGTGCACCGTTGCTAAGGCTAAAAAGTACGAGCAATTTTTTGGCAGTTTTTCTAAGCTGCATAATGTTGCCTCACCCTCAAGCATCATGATTGGCTTTCATTTTGAAAACATCTTGGAAATACGATATTTAAGGTCTAAAATCTGTTTTAATTGATTTTATTTTTTGCAGAGACATCTGAGCAGCGACATCTTTGAGTTGGTTTTTAAAGATTTCAAAAACGTGCACCCTTCTGAAGATACAGGCGCAGAATTGAATTCATTCGAGCTTAGAACACTCATTGATAACATTCCTCTTCATAAAAACTGGACATTCAGCCTCTCCAGACTATAAATTGCGAGCATTTTTTTCCAATACAACGCCCGGGTCATTTTTCATCTGGCAGTCGGCTCAAATTATGGCTCCAAAAAAACTAGACGGCGAAGCTCAAGTTCGAGTTAGCAAAATAAACTTGATGGAACCTGATCTAAACTATATTTTATGATTGGATAAATTAAATGTTTTACCAATGTAAAGTATTTAATATTAACCAATCATGATCCATCTAACTAACAACCCACTTATTTGTAAGTGCTGAAGTTACTTGTAATTTCAGCACCAGAGAGATTTGAATTTAACTTAGAAATTAGTTGGACTCTCCCGAGCACTTCAGCAGCCGCAATAAACCAGTATACCCTAGATCTATTGAGCCTAGCAGAGACTAGTTAAACAACCTGAGACTAGATAGTATAAGAGTAAGATTAGGATCGGTATTAGACTAAGAAGTTGCACGAATCTATCCGGCCGAAAATAAGATAGCGTGACGAGCAGACGGTGTACCCTATCCGAAATTACTCTATGAGTTATACACCCCAGTCCTAACTCATCTGGTGCGACCATAAGTCTCGAACAAGACCTTACTAGATTAGAATTAACCAAAATTAGATTAGAAATTAGACAAAAACATTTACAAAATGTTATACGACAATAATTTAATTGAAATGTCTCTCCGACTCAATAGATCAGAGCCAATATTCCGAACCATAATAGAACTACCCGGAATTGGAAGAAGACATCGAACCAAAGACGACATACGACAAAGTAGAAACTTGCCGTATAGTTATATGATAGTTCGGCAAAAGCCAGAACAAACTTTTATATTTCGAATACTACTTGCAATGAATTTAGATTTCCATTTGCAAACATAAAACCTTGAAGTAAATCTTCAAAATCATTTCAGGCGCTAAACAAATTAATATTATACAATAACGATTGATAAAAAGATCTAAGATCGTTTTCCTAAAATTCTGCAGTATTATACAAAACATGTTTGAAGAATATTTATTGGAAAATAAAAATAAAAATTAGTAGCATGACAATAAATGGTTAGTAATCATAAATCATCCTGTTGTTCCAGCTTCATCACCTAAAACATAACAGCAATCATAAACCCACTAATATCATCAAAACACTAAATCTTTCCTTTACACAAATTTAAAACTTTATTAAAATTTAAAGTCACTTAATTTAAAATCAGATCATCAAGGCTTATCCTTGGATCTTAAATCATTTTCTACTTAATTAAATTTTAAATTTGATCATCAAGGCTTATCCTTGGATCAAACAGAACAACTTTGTTCTCCCCCACCCACTTAATTAGTGTCTAACGACCTCAAACGTCGATTCACTACCCAACCCTTTCTAAAAACCCAAGACTAATAGAAATTTTTAAACAAAAACTAATCATTCAAATTAGGATAAACAGTGAAGAACTTCGGTTATTCATCCTTCACTTGACCCCTCCTCTTACCAGACCCAGGATAAATCTTAGACTTAGTAAGTTTAAAATAGTATCTAACGAACTACTCGCGTTCTAATTATACCTGAACCTTGTGGATCGATTTACTATTCTCCAACCCTTGAACACAATCACTACCCCTAAGTAAGATTAAGTAAGTTAACACCTTAGCTTATACTAGTCACGAGAAAGTAAAAATCATTCTTCGGAATCGATATACTTTTCTCTCCAACCCTGAACAACTAGACCCAGGTTAAGCTAACCAAAAAATCGTAAGAACTAACAGTTTAAGTCAATAGAAATCATTTAACAACCTTTTGCATCCGTCATTCTAAACCTTATGTCATTTAAAAACCTAGGAAATAAACAAACAATCATTTTACACAATTGTGAAATAGATAACAAAAAATACGACCTTGTAATCACACCTCATACACAAACAATTGGATACATTCGAACAAAACGACAAACACTAAAGAGAAAAATAATAACTAAACAAAGACAAATAACACGAAAAAGATTTTCAAAAAATCGAAACGCATTTTCAGAATCAGAAACCAACAGTTTAGACGAACTTTACAAACTAAAAGAATCAATAGATAAAAATTACCCACAACACGATCAATTATATTTTTCTGACTCAGAAACA
This sequence comes from Symsagittifera roscoffensis, assembly GCF_963678635.1. NCBI lineage: Eukaryota > Metazoa > Xenacoelomorpha > Acoela > Convolutidae > Symsagittifera > Symsagittifera roscoffensis. The sequence goes on from NC_087063.1 coordinate 23,008,760, forward strand.
ACTTCAAATTCATCACAAAGAGGAAAAAGAAGAATAAAAAAGCAGTATAAACACAAACCAGTACATCTATACAATTGGAATCAACCAATTCGACACATTAATAATTACATATTAACAGTCATCGAACGAAAAAACGAGTTCAACGCACACCCCAGGTGACGAAACTCCAGATGATGATGAAATCTTTCCTTTTATAGTAGATGCAGATACTGATAGAGGACAACACATATTTTGTCAAAATTTACTCGTAAATTTATTTGAACCCGGAATCAGTCCATGTAAAACAGAGTTCCCCGATGTAAAAATCAAAAGACAAATCATAGATCACTATCTAAAAGATATATGCAACATAACACAACAGTATGGAATCTACTCTATAGAATTCACTTCCCCAAACCATAATAATAGAACATATACTATTCAAACAGACGACCTTGATTTAGAATTTTCAAAAGTTTTTTCAGAATATATAAAAAGCATCCAATACCATAACTCACAAAGAGCAAACTCCATTTTCACTAATGAAGTTTTCGCAATAATATATAGTTATATTTCGATATTAGAAAACGGAATCCCATTAACAAATGTCTCACCGACAGAAACATCTAAACATTTAAGAGTACGACATGAAATCACACTACTCTCTAGTTATTTAAACATCATTAAAGAAAATTTCACGAAAGACGACGTTTCACAACATACCAAACACGATTTACAAAAAATTTTAGCATGGTTCATAATAGATTATTTTACACACAATATTGATTTAATTGCACAAGCAAGAAAAAATTTTAGACCCCAAAATTCGAACGATGATACCGCTATCACAGAACAATCAGATTATGTTTGGGACCCCGAATGGTCTCATTCCGCATTTATAAACTTTCCACAATCAATCTCAAGTCAAGCAATAAGTACAATATCTTACATAAGAGATTATGTAAGAGTAATACCATTAACAATTGATGCAACACCATTAAACTATAATACATTTTTACCCGATACACAAAATAATAGTTTAAACTCTACAGTCATACACAATGAAAACCTCAATGGAACTAGGAATCTTACTCAACAAGATATCCAGACACCATCACACTTCATAAATGAAGAAATTGTACACACAACAACTACACAACAAAGTATTTCACCAATACGCCCAAATTTAACAACACCAAGAAATACAAATCCTTCACAAACACAGGTAACCTTACAATCAACCGTTAAACCTTCGGTTGCCCCTAAATATTCACATATGGATTACCAAACATACAAACCCATGACAATACCATCAAAAACACGCAAAACATTCACTAGAAACAACTTTGCAGACCATAATTATAATTATACACATCCATCAAAAACAAATTATCAACCACAAAGAAATTTTAATCAATATACAAAACCTCGAAACTGGGATAACCCAACGGCCCAATATAATTCCACAAATTTTCAACCAAATCCTCCACAGGATCGCAGTGGAAATTACCCATTTTTTCAACAAAATAAAAATAAAAAACAAACATCTTATCAAATGGATTATTTATCCTCAGATGAAGATTTCTTACAACCAGATATATTTGCACCAAATACTCAAGAATATCGTAGACAAGGAATACAGAAAACACGTACAAATCATAGAAATTTTTCTCCACAATCAATAGATGCACAATATCAACAACCAATTCAACAACAAAATCCAATTAATACACAATCTTTTCAACCAATTCAACAACAAAATCCAATGACTACACACTCGTATCAACCATCACAAATGCAAAATGAAATACCACTCCCGTATTATCTTCAACAACATGAAATAACAAGAAACCAACTTTCAAATTTTTCTCAAATACCAAATGCAGCTGAATCATTACAAATGACAATGAATCCATACCTTATGGGTGGATCATCAATAACATCAAATAAACCTTTAATGGTTTTCACAGGAACAGACCCTGAATACTCTGTAGAAGATTATTTAAACGCAGTAACAGCAAATTTAATTTTAAATATAGGACCTGAACCAATTAATACGCCACTACATCAAAACTGGATACATCGACGCACAGCGTTGATACAAACAACCTTAGATGGCGCAGCCCAAAAATGGTTTTCAGTACTACCTCAAGAAATAAAATCAAACTGGAAAAGATTTACACAAGAATTTTCAAAAATGTTTGACTCCGAAAGAAACAAACAACAACAAAGAGTTTTATGTAATGAAATTCGCAGATTACCAAACGAAACCATCAAGCAAATAGCAGTAAGAATCGAAACACTAGTTCGAAAAGCATATTCACTAAATACACACGACTATAAAAACACTAAGATGACAGAAATCTTAATGATGACCTTAACACCACAATTAAGGAAAATAGCAATAAAAAAGAGAGCATCCCATCCTTCTTCAATTCGAGAACCCGATTTAGATTTTAGAAAACTAGTAGACAAACTAGAACAAGCAGAAATCACGATGAAACTAGAAGAAACGGAGAATTTGAAATTACAATACGTTAACAAAATTGAAACGACTCCCACTAATATTAATAATATACAAGAATCAGAAACAGATCTCGTTGAAAAAATCACTGAAATACTCAATATTTACGAAAAGAACCCGAACTTTAAAGGCAAACCATCTTTCAAGAAATGGTGTAATTATTGCCGACGATACGGACATAGTATTTCCGAATGTAGACAAAAACAGCAAGATAGTCAAAATAAACCTCAAAAATACCAAGAACCAAATAAATCATTTTATCAATACATGAAAAAAGATCAAAATCTACCAAACAAAAATGTATACAGCAACAACAGTTCAGGAAAACCACTCCCGAACAATACAAGCTATACAAGAAATCAATCTCCATATAACTCAAGTTATAGAGGAAGATCACCAGAACGAAGAAACACGTATAATTCATCACAAAATCACTACAATAGACCGAATAGTCAAAATAACTACTCCAGATCAAATTCAAATACACAACGATTTGTTTCTAGATCTAATTCCCAATCAAGAAATAACTACTATCCAAACAACCAATCACGAAATTCATCATACAATAGGAATAGAAACTACTCCTATAATCGAAATAGAAGTTATTCAAACAACCGAAACCAGAATTACCCGAACAATCGATCAAGGAATAACTCATATAATAGATCGAACTATAACAGACAAAACAATAATTACCAAAACAGATCGCGAAATAATTCACAAAATCGACACCCAAGTTATAATAATCGTTATAGAAATTATTCCCAATCACCACACCGGAATAATAATCACTACAATAACTCTAATAATCGTCATAGAAGTAGTACACCTAAACATCAAAGACAAATCAATCAAGTACAAGCTAACCCAGAAACAACATCAGACCCCCCAGGTATTGATGACACAGTAACTGATACGTTACAACTCAATCAAATAAACTGTACATCATCAGATTCAGAAAGTGATACTGAAAACACTCTTGCTATCAATATGATAAAAGTCGAAAATGACTATGAATCTGTCATATATGAACAACCCTTTCCATCACACATATATGAAAATCAATCAGAATTTCTTCAAAATCATTACACTACACCCATAAATTCCACACCAACGACGCAAGAAACAAACGAGATTAACACTACAGATCAAACCAATAAAAATACCAAAACAAAATGCTTGAATACAAACCACATTTATCAAAATATACAAAAAGAACAACCCAAAGAAAAAATTTGGACAATACCATTTCTCTTAGAAAGCCCAAGAAATAAAGAATTTCAACCACCAGACCTTGAAATAGATTTTTTAATTGATTCAGGAGCAGAATCAAACATACTAAACATTCCCACATGGAATGAAATAAAAACTTTACACTCAAAGCTAACACCTCTTGAAACCTCCAGTAAGTTAGCGACAGCACAAGGATCAACATTGATAAACTACGGAAAAATCCAATTATTTCTCCTCCCTACCAGAACAATGGAGCAAAGCAAACTTCTAAACAAGCCATTTAAACAAATATTCCATATTACTGATATTAAATATAACATCATTGGTATACCATTTATTTCAAAGTATATACCAACAATTAACATACTAAATAGTAAAATATTAATCAAAGATAAATATACAAAAACAAAAGAAACATCATTAACATTTTTTCAAAGATTAAATAAACAACCACCATTCTTTTCAAAATTTTATCCGATATTTAACCAACAAAGAAAACACCTGAAACCACTATCAGGAAACATCTATAATTTTTCAATCAAACAAGTTCACCAATATGATAAAGAACAAAACAAACAAAAATTTTATATGTCAGATTTTGAATTCAAACCTATTCATAAATTTTTCAAAATTACAATCTCTTCAATAAAATATTTGAAAAATTCGAATTCAGATATTATTTCCTTACATGTTTATAACAACACACCTTACCAAGTAACATTACCTTTAGGACTTTTAGGATATTGTGAAACTAACGCTACAATATCACCAATACACGAAAAAGCCTATCGCGTAAATAATATACTCCAATTACTAGATATTTGCCAATCTACAATTCTTAATGAAGAATTATCTATAAATAATATAATAAGTAACGAAAACAGAAATACGGATTATTTCACAAAAACTCCATATTTCAAACCTACATTCAACATCAGTAACTACACAGAGGACCAACAGAAATTTTTAACAATGTTTAATTTCCAACATTCACAAATAACACAAGACGAATTCGAAAAGTTAGCCAAACAGCTAATTCAATATTCATCAGTCTATGCAACATCAAAATTCGATGTTGGCAAAATCAGTTCATCACTACATCTCCCATTAAAACCAGACGCAGTTTTCAAAAAACAAAGAGCAAGTAAAGTACCAATTCACTTACATGATAAAGTAAACAGATTACTCGATATTTTAGAACAGTACAATATTATATCACCAGTTAATAAAGAAGAACAACCAAAAGGCAACACATTCATCAACCCCGTTATCATTCTAGCTAAAGGAGAATCATTAAAAATCGTTCTCGATGCTAGATACCTCAATTCACTCATAGATGAATCAAAATGTAATTGGCCCATTGAACCAATACAAGTTATTTTAACAAAAATAAACGGCAAATACTTCACAACCGCCGACATGAATAGTGCATACAATCAAATGCCACTAGATGAACAATCACGACGTTTAACACAATTTGTTATCGGAAACCAACAATATGAATTCAACCGCTTATTCTATGGAATATCCATAGGACCAGCAGCATTTTCAGCCTTTATGAGCAAAATTTTTAGACCACTAATACTCAAGAAAAACGCAATCACCTATTTAGACGATGTTTTTATGCAATCACAATCAAAAGACGAAATGTTCAAAGTTTTAGAAACATATCACCAAATACTTCAGAATGAAAATCTGAAGGCCGCCCCCGATAAATCACATTTCTTTTTGACAAGAGTTAAATTCTTAGGACATAACATAGAAAGAAAAACAATCACTCCACTGAAATCACGCATTGACGCTATTCAAAAACTTCAACCACCAACAAATAAAAAGAAAATCCAAGAGTTCCTTGGAATGTTAAACTTTTTAAGTAAATATGTTTATAAAATGCAATTATATCTACGACCATTTTACAACATCCTTAGACAACAAAATAATTTTGAATGGAATACAGAACATCAAACACGATTCGAAGAAATAAAGAAACTTTTAACTGAACAAATTTCAAACACAATTCCAGACCCTGATCAACCATTTTATGCAATGTGCGATGCTTCGAACTTTGGCATCGGCGCAGCATTATTACAATCACATAATGGTACAAATAAAATGAACCTAATATCAGCAAATTCTCGATTATTCACTCAAGCAGAGCTACGACTCTCAACTCTAATGAGAGAATGTACAGCCATAATATATACACTTACAGAATATGAATTTCTGATACTTGGATCAAAACATCCCACAGTTTTATTCACAGACCACAAACCAATCATCTTTCTTTTTACACAGAAATCTAACCCAAACCACCGAGTTTACAGATTTCAACTAATTCTAATGAAGTTTCCAAACTTACATATAGTTTGGACTGCAGGAAAAAATCTTGCATTACCAGACACCTTAAGTCGAAATACACCACCTGAATTACTTACACGAAAAACAACAGTTGAAATACCCAAAAACATAAAATTCTACCTTGCAGAAAACGAAACATCACCTCGATTAGAATGCAAATATGCAGTTAAAACTGATATTGAACAATCACAAATAAATAATTTACAACATTTCCCACTTTATTTAGATTGTCAAAATAATCATTATGAAGTTGACCTACTTGGAACATCAACTTTTAAACCAATTCCATATTCTCAATGGATAAAAAATAACACCCAACAAAAACGAACAAAACAACACCTACCTAAAAAAGACCATTTTCCACTAATTGAAAAAGAAGATTTAACTGATAAAATAAATTTATCAGGACCACAAACAAATGATTCAAAATACACAATAAATCAAGTTTTTGACCTTCACGACCCACTTGATACAATACCCTTATCTAAATTCGAAGTTGAAAACATTTTTCTCCCCCCAACAGATACGATTACAATTTCAACACTGAAACAATATCAAAACCTTGACCCGATAATTCGACAACTAAAATCATGGCACAAATATAAAACTAAACCTATCAAAGCAGATTCAACCATTCTAGGAAACAAAACACTCCTCCGATACTTTCGCAAATTTAACAACACAACAATCAATGAAACTACAGACCTTTTAGAATACAATTTAAACGAATCCACAGTTCCCTGTCTCCCTATAAGTATGATTCTTATAGCTTTTAATATTTCACATACACAAAATATTAAAGGACACTCTGGATCAGAAAAAACATATTCAAATTTTATACAAAATTTTTACTTCCCAAATGCACCAATTTGGATAAAAGTACTATGCAATGATTGTATAGTATGTCAGCTAAATAAACCTTACCCAAATCAAAAACAAGTAGCACAAAAACAAGATTTTAAAGGACAAAGTTTATACTTTAATCACCGTATCTCATTTGATACTAAAGGACCAATTTCACCCTCATCAGAAGGAAACTCCTACATTATGGTAATTGTTGACGCATTTACACATTATGTAGCACTTAATCCAGTACCACATTGTAACGCTTATTACGCATACACAACACTCTATGAACACTGGATAGCAAAATTTGGACTACCAGAAATTTTAGTTACAGACAATGGTACAGAATTCATAAATAATGAAATAATAACACTATGTCATTTATACAACATTAAACACAAACCACGTACATCTCATGCACCTTGGACAAACGGCTTAGTCGAAGGTATGAACCGTTCATTACAAGAATATCTCAGATGTATCATCAACGGAAATGATACAAAATATACCGAATGGTCAGCAGATGTAAAATTATTTCCCTTAGCATATAATTCACAAATTACGACAACTTTAGGAATGTCACCATACGAAATGGTTTTTAACCAAAAGCCACGCAAACCAATAATGTTTACAGCAAATTCACATAAAAACGCACAAGGTTATTGTCAACCAAATAAAGACTCAATTTGTTATAACCTACCTTTACATACACACGATGAAGATCATTTTCATCACCCACAAATTCTTAAATTAGCCTCCGGTACACACACCGAATGGATTTTAAATAGAGATAAAAAACACAATGAAATTTATCAAAAAATAACAAAAAAGTTATTACAAAGACAAAATATTAATGAACAAATCAATTCACGTTTTACACCAGCTTCCGATTTAAAAATTGGAACATTTGTTTTAATACCTAATTTTAATACTCACAAAGGAATTTCTAAAAAATTACAACCCCTCCGAAAAGGACCCTATCAAATAATTGCAAAACCCACAGATGTCACATATAAAATTATCGACTCAAACAAAAAAGAAATCGTTCAACATCGAAACAACCTATTACCTTATTACCCAAAAGAATACGCACTCCGCGAATTAACTCAATTATATTCTTTCACAGGATTAAAAATCATTCAAAATGAACCACATCTAAAAAACACAGAACAAAATGATAACCCCACCGAAACTCAAAACACAAAACCAACCGCCACCAAAAACAATACACAAAATCATAAAGAATCTCCAAAACAAAGAAAAAATAGAAAAATGACAGAACAAATAATACCCCAAGAAGAAATAGACAAATCAGAACATAGAAAGACAACAAGACTCCGAAATCAACCACGTAAAAACTACAAAATGTTCATCCCCCAATCTCAAATATTAAAGAAAGTAGAATTTAAAAAGTAATTTTAACATTTTATACTTCACAATCTTGAAACCTCCGTAACATTTTTCATTTCCATTTTTCAAAATAACATGCTCACACAGTACGCAATAATTCTAGTTCAAAATAGACCAATAGGATTCATCCAATCCGCCACTTTCTCTAACTCAAACTAAGATCAATTAGACGAATAATCTAGAACTCCAGGCACATCTCTAACTATAACTTTACAACCTCCAGGTCAAAAATAAGCAAACCACTCCAACTTGACAGCTAAAATAAATATCACCATAATACCGTACCCCTCCCTTATCTAATAACCCAAAGATCAACAATATTTCCCCAACTCAGACCACGAATACCCCCAAAACAAATTTGATAACTTAGCCTAAAGTCACAAAATGAAGATTTTAATTAGCCTAAAGTATAAAAATCTCACCATACCCCGGATCATTTGACAAACAAAAATAAAGAAAAAGACGACCTCCCAGTCACCATGAAAATTGCCCCCAACAATTTTTTACGAAACTCAACCCACTTGTCAAAAAACTAATAAATAATTCGACCACACTAGAAAATCGCCTCAAACAGCAAAAAAATATTCGACCAAGAGATCATTTCTTAAATGCTTTTCTCTCAAACAGTCGCTCAAATATTTATCAATTTTAAACATTTTTTTTCAATACTTCAAGCCTTTATAATATTTCTTTTTGATATCATTGAATCTTTTCTAATAATCATAATAATTTTTTGTAACATTTTTTTAATTTTCTACACAATAATTGAACTATTCCTCCAACTTTCCAAAACCCTTGAATATATCCACAGGTACGATTTTAACAACTTGTCTAAATGATACGAACAATTTTCAGTAGAACTGATATTTTTTTATTGTTTGTAATTTTCATAACATTTCTATTATCCCTCATTTTGACAATATGTAAATGTATAAAGAAAGCAATCATCACATTTGCCCTAGCAACTATTTTTCTAATTCTTTTTTTAGAAGAATATTATAATAAACATAAACCTTCCCACTAAAGTAACAATTTAAAAATCCATCAAAAATTGCTACCCAACAGTCACAGAATCAGTCTTCACCGACATCATCCCAAGACAATCCAACACCACCTTCAACTACTCAAAACCCTCAAACATCTACACGAATTTCTTTTCAAGACAATCCATACACTTTTGAAGAACGGCACGCTCGTTTATCTGAACCACTAGAACCAGTTCAACGACAAGCATCCCTAAGTGAACCAACATATAATCTTTACCCAACACTACCACAAGAACTAAGTAGAATACGAAACCTTAGTCAAAACCAAAACACAGCAGAAATAAATAGACAAATTATACATCCTCGACGAAATAGAAATTTTCAAACTCCCCGAGTTCATTTTGATATACCTCAATCCCCATCACAAACCACTCCAGAAAACACCACTGGTATCACACCAGAAACTCCTACACTTTTTTCACAACGAAGCACTTCAAGTCTACCTTCAGACTACTTAGGTTCAACACCAACATCTGAACAAGTACGAGAAAATCCTTTTAACCCCCCAAACCTAACATCACGACTACCATATTGGACTACAAATTCATTCACACAAGGTGAACCAAATTTAGTCAATGACCCCATAGATATTTCTACGGATACAACAACATCCTCATCACTACCAGAAACATTATCACTACCATCAACACCATCAATAAGTCAATTTTCACCACTACCCTTTAACTTAAATTTTCCAAATAATCTCGACGCCAGATATCGAGAACAATCATCTATAAATATTCCTTTAAGATTAGATTGGAATACATTCACAGCACCTCCACCATTATTTGGACAACATCAAGAAAGTAACCGCCTTCATAACTGGGCACTTAATAGATTACAATATCGTCAAGATATTCACAACGATATCCGTGATCACAATATTCAAATACTCCAACAAAACAGTTTACAATTAAAGTTTGAAATCACAGTTAAGTTAAATAATATTACCCAACATCCCTACCCATTAAATCCACCTAACATAACAGCTCAATCACTACCACCACCGTTTATAACTACTGAAGTAATATACAAATACGACAGATACACCAAAAACACAATTGGTTACATTACATTTTATAATCCATACTCAGGATTATCATACACATGTATATTCTAAAATTATTACTTTTTCTCCAAACCCTTTTTCTAATAACCTCAAATCAAAACATAAACCCTTCCCCTCGTACAGGACCACAAGATTTATTAGTAACACATTACGATTGCGAAGAAAATGAACAAAAAACACTACATAAATATGCAATCAATCAGGTATCACAATGTGAAACAGAACCACAAGCTATAGAAACCACAGATATAATAGCAACACTCTATTCAAAAGCCCGAGCTACAACAGTTACAGGTTATAAATTCACAGCAACATTTTCCGAAAAGAAAGTACATTGTTCACAAGTCTCGAACGGAAACAAAAACCGACTTGACCATGAATCATTCTACCAAAGTAATATAGAACGTCTTTTACATCTCAATCCCGACGATTGTAAAAATGAATTACTTAGACTAAACATCACACAAAATAAAAACTCCCAAAGAAAATTAGTTAATTTTCAAGTTTTTTCAGACTCTGTACACCAATCACAACTTGAAAGACACCAAGGACATATAAAACTAGACGAAAAATACCCGTATAACGGCGCACACGGACGATTAACCTATGACCTACATGATAAACATTGGATACCACACATTGGTATAAATAACCCATCAAACTGCAAAGCAGACACGAAAAATAAAGGATACCAAGAAATAATGTTTTTCGATTGGAAAATACAACTCGAAAAAATACAACTCACACGAGATTTATCTGATAATACAATGATCTATCAAGGAATCCGACTACCTTGTAAAAACGATCAAGGATATTGCGACCCTACAACAAGAACACAAGCAACAATTGTTTGGTTCCCCGAAGACACATGTACAACATTTCAAGTAGCAAAAATACACGCTCGTATGATAAAATTTCACGAAAAATATTTCATACAATCAATTCCATATGAACAAGTCCATCCATCACGCAAACTAAGTTCCGATTTTAGAAATATAGACAATATAGAAAATAAATTGACACGTTTTCAAATATATCAAGAAACAGAACTTGCATGTAAATACAGGAATCCACTTCACAGAACACAATACTCTGAAATATTAGTTGAATATGAAAAAGGATTCGACATGACCACTGGTAAAGTAAAAATCGACCCATACGCCACAGGTCATCCTCTAAACGAAGGAACATCCTATATACCAGTTAATTTTCAAAAAAGCAACGGACAACCTGGTGGACATCTAAAACCTTATGACACCAGAAGCACACGCTTACAAGAATTATCACTAATGAATACTACATATTTTGGTAATATCCACTATGATATTCATTTGGATATGAAACTAGACTATACAATTAGCCGCATTTTTCAAGAAATGTCACTCTCCGAATTAGAAACACTACATCAACTATGCGAATTAGAACGAACACAAATACTACAATCACTTGCACTAGCAGTATTAAAAATACCCTACGCAGGATACTTATTATCAGGAAATAGATCAAATTTTTTAGACTACGAAGGAAACATTTTATGGTTTTATACTTGTACTAAAAAAGTATCACCACTATACGTTTTTGAAGATAAACGATGTTATAAAAGAATCCCTATCTTTTATAAGAATAAAGTACATTTCGTGGATACACTTTCACGAAGAACCTATTTCTGGGATACCGCAGTCCCATGTGGATCAGAAAATAGCCACAATGTAGTACAACTAAACCCTGATGAAAACAAATATTATCTTCTCACTCCATATCCCACATTAATGCAATCACTCAAAAAATTTTCACCAGAAAGCATTCGCGCTATTGCTCGAAACCCAAATATAGACTTACAATCAATAGGAATCTATTCAAAATCAGATATTCAACATCACATTAGAACACAACAATTCCAAGAATTATTAACACAAATGGACACTATACAAAGACAATCAATAGACCAAAATTTACGCAAACTTGCAGAAACTGCAGGATTTGCCGATATCTACACGCAAGACTATAGCGGATATTTTAAAGACATTAAAGATTATATATATCTAAACGGCGAAAAATACCGTCCCCAAGATATATCACCAATTAACATTTTTAGCTTTGTTACACTCAAAAATGAGATCCTAGATTTTCTAGGATGGCCCTACTACATCTTAGAAAAATTGACCATTTTATACGCAATGTTTAACTTTATTGGATTTCTTTTCTCACTCTTAAAAGGAATCTACAATACATGTGCTATACACACACAAGTAAACAGACAAGCAAGCGTAGCACGCATACTTTTTGCAGGATTTTTTGGAATTTTTTCCACATCTATAAACAAAATTCTTTTAGACGCACAAATAAAAGAATATAACACAAAAATAACAACACGACAAAATACATACGACGAAGAACATAACAATGTCGACCCACAGCCAACGGCACCACAATTACCACCCCTACCAAATAACCATCCACTATCCCTAGTCCCACGAAATTTTAGAAATTTAGCAATCACACATAATCCAAACTTTAGACTCACCACATCACAAAGTCCCGTCCAACATATAATGACACATCAATCACAAGATGATAATACTTACGAACAAATTATTGAACAACCACATACCACCGCTTTTCAATCTCAAAATAATAATTTTTTAGCCCACGATGAGCCGCCAACTTGGATCACTCCATCGATCAAATTCCCATCCAACCAACCTTACCTCTTCAATCCCAATAATACCACTTTTTGCTTTTCCGCCACCCGATTTTCCATCTAGCAATGTAACATCAGGCATGAATTCCGACACTAACTCACAAATTTCAGTTTTATACTCCATCTCGCAGCTAAACAACCCGAATATTGAAACCCCCGATGAATTTGCCGACTCAGAACCATCCCCATCCAATAATTTTCATAACCCTTCTAATTTTTCTCAACCTCCTTTTCAACCCATATTGTCCAATAACCCTGACCCAATCACTCCGACACCCTCTTATGCTTCCCAAGTTACCCCAACCTACTCCTCATACCAATCTGACCAATCATCTCATTCTCCAGACACCCCCCGAATCTCCCCAGAGCTAGACAATTTTATTACCCTCCAACAACAACCCTACCACCTTAACACCCCGACCATAAACCAAATCTCCTCCACTACAAATTCATCCAATCCCCCTACACCCTCTTCAAATTATACTGAATCATTAGCACCATCATCCACATCAACTGAATCCTCACTCAACACTAATAGAGCTTACCGCACTTTTAAAAGAAAGTTCCCCAACCATCCTTTCCCAGCAAAACCAGGAACAGCCCGTGAATACATCAACCACCCCCAGCATACTAACACTAAAGAATTTTTAGCTATCACCTTACCCTCGTTTCCACAATACACTTTAAACACCCCTCACGACGCTAACGAAACACGCAACTTTGTAGATGAATACGTTTTAATGCCCACTCTCTCTTGGACCTCATACTATCATTTCACTAACCCTCTTTGCTTACCTTTAACCAACACATCCATCGATATAGACCGAAACAAAGACATGCTATATCGACTAACTACACCACTCACCGCTAGACAATTTACTTACGTAGGATATAAAAAATCACTAAAAATACACACTGCACCTAGAGCTAATGAATATACACTAGAATACTACGATCACAACATCATCAGAGCTAACCAAGATCAATTCTTAGACGACGATCGCTTCGCTAACCCACAAATCACCGAGAAATTTTTCATCAAGACACCATATGTATTTACACTAAACATCTTCGACCGAAAGTTTGATCACATTATTTCAGAAGCACTAACAAGCACACAAGCGTACGAAAATTTTAAAGAACGCTTCCAAATCTTTTCACTAACCTTTCATTTCCTTGCACCACACGAAAGAGATTTACACTGCTCACACGATATTATGTTGCGAACTAAACAAACACATACATACAGTTACTATCGTTTCATCCAAAATCACTTTGACCTCCACACACCCTCTAGACAACCACACCATCGCTTTCAATTCATCAATTCAAAATACACTTCACCGTATTTCCTAAATTTCACATATTGTATTAAAGATACTAACCTTCATGGTATTCTTCGTAACTATGACCCCATAACCCAAATGTACATTTTCTGCCCCATCACCAAGACCTTCAACGCCGAAGAATCCCGACCCTTCCTTATCCCGCACGAGTTTGTACAGCCTATAGAAATCCCCATTTTAGAATTCATCCACAACACTAAATTTAACCACAAATTATATAACTTAATCCAAAACACACCTTATGAGTTTGCAGTAGGCACTGAAGAACTAACCATTATTAAGGCACTTCAATTGCTTTGGCCACTGCTTCAAACTAAAAATATCATCCGCATCTTAGCTAAACTACTAACAACTTCAGAACTAGTTCACGATATCTTCCCCCACGGTTTTTTCCCCGACGACTAACAGGTAAGTATGAATTAAATGAATATTACTAACTAATTAAAATATTAAAAAACTCACCATTCTTTATTCATGTTTTCTTTAGATTTTTAGCCTTCATCTTCGATCATCTGAAAAATTCACAAAAGAAAAATAAAAAATAGCAAACTTCTTCAAAACTGTTTAAGACCCTTTTAACTTTTGCACCAACAATTAAATAAATATAATACCAATGCAGTAAATTAATTTATAAAATTTTCCCCCAAAGCAGTAAATCTAATTATGATGAAAATTTGTATCTTAAAATTCCCCCATTACTAGCAGTAAATTTCCAAATTCTATGCAGTAAATTAATAAAATGCAATTGCAGTACTAACCTTTTGATATTTTCATTCATTCGCACAGAAATTCTATCCACACTCGCACAGCTCGCCCACGAAGAATTGTTTAAAATAATGAATTTCAGTTTCAAGTTTTCACACTCAACAACTCTAACATACAATAACATGTTTCAAACTTTCCTTTAACCCGGTTGGAAAGGAATCATATACTAAACAAAACTAACCAACGCAGCTTACTAAATACCACAAATCATAGAATAACAGCATGACTTAGAAAAGGAAACCAACGGTACCCAAACCGGATTAACCCAGTTTAAAACTGGATAATTTATTCTTTTGAAGACTATTACAAAGTCTTAGAAAGAAATAATAAAACACAAAAAAGTCGAAAGACAAACCCATACCACAAACAATTTGCTTTTTGGAAAAAGTACATAACCAACAAGACATAAGTAAAACCACAACAAACCCAACATAAAACGTTGTCACATAACAGGACCCCTCACAAACACCGCATGAAATCATACTCCCACTCCTGGCCTAACCCACCAGGAAAGGACGTCCTGAGCATGCTCTATAGCCGGCCTAACCCACCGCGCTACATCCACGCTTTGTGACCACACCTTTATTTTTAATAAGAGCTACTCAAGGGTGAGTAACTCCTCAAAATAACCGAACTAAAACAAAAAGCTTTTGTGAAAACAACTAACTAAAATCATTATTAAAAAATATATTAAACTAATAAAAGATTTATAAAATGTAAAATTACATGATGCAATATATAGATCAGAATACAACACCAAGGACGAACATCAAAAGACAAGACGACCTCACTACACTCGAGAGAGAATGACCAACTACAATCGATATGCCGCTCACAATCACAACTCAAAGGATTTAGAGTACGACTTGACTTCGCAGAAAAGGACTTCATTGAACTAGACCAATGACCACCTCGATGTTCAAGTATACGTACAGATCCGAGTAACCAGGCATCCCCTCCACGCACAATCTCCACGCCATTCCCGAGCTAGATCAAACACAAAAGAAGTTCTCTCCGAAGAACAGAAAAACCTGACATAGCCAACCATTCTGAAACCAGAATTGATGCTGTTGCAGAGACTCAGTCGTTGTCACAAGAAGAACACAACGTCTTGTGTCCTCAATTCCAGATCCCTGGAACTTCCTTAACAAAAAGGAAACAAAAGAAAAATGATGTTCGCCAAATACCAACGTCCATCATCCATCCTTGAACTACAGAAGAACTGTTCTAAAAAACTCTGTAAAACCCGGATGGGTGGAACCTGATCTAAACTATATTTTATGATTGGATAAATTAAATGTTTTACCAATGTAAAGTATTTAATATTAACCAATCATGATCCATCTAACTAACAACCCACTTATTTGTAAGTGCTGAAGTTACTTGTAATTTCAGCACCAGAGAGATTTGAATTTAACTTAGAAATTAGTTGGACTCTCCCGAGCACTTCAGCAGCCGCAATAAACCAGTATACCCTAGATCTATTGAGCCTAGCAGAGACTAGTTAAACAACCTGAGACTAGATAGTATAAGAGTAAGATTAGGATCGGTATTAGACTAAGAAGTTGCACGAATCTATCCGGCCGAAAATAAGATAGCGTGACGAGCAGACGGTGTACCCTATCCGAAATTACTCTATGAGTTATACACCCCAGTCCTAACTCATTGA